>NC_091179.1:9504369-9600023 GCF_040958095.1 Procambarus clarkii
ACATCTCAGTAACAGTTTACTGAACATAGATATCCCTCCATGTGACCTCATTTTTAGTTTAAAGTTTCTCCATCGTAAATAAAAATAAAATATTACTATCACAAACCTTGTATTGGCCTGCTCTGGCATTCAGTTTACATCTCAGTAAGTGTTTACTGAATGCAAAATCGCTACATGTGTGGTCATAAGGTTTTCTCATCGTGAAATGCTATTATCAGTAACCAGGTATTGGATGACACTACCATTCAGTTTACATCTCAGTAACTGTTTACTGAACATTGTTATCCATCCACGCAACCTCATTTTTTTTAGTTTTAAGTTTCTACATCGTAAAAAATAAATATTACTATCACCAGCCATGTAACGGTAGCTCAACCATTCAGTTTACAGCTCAGTAACTGTTTACTGAACATAGACATCCCTCCATGCGAGCTCATTTTTTAGTTTAAAGTTTCTCCATCGTAAAAAATAAAATATTACTATCACAAACCATGTATTGGGTGGGTCAACCATCCAGTTTACATCTCAGTAACAGTTTACTGAACATAGATATCCCTCCATGTGACCTCATTTTTAGTTTAAAGTTTCTCCATCCTAAATAAAAAAAATAAAATATTACTATCACAAACTTTGTATTGACCAGCTCTGGCATTCAGTTTACAACTCAGTAAGTGTTTACTGAATGCAAAATCGCTACATGTGTGGTCATTTAGTTTAAAGTTTCTCAATCTTAAAATATTACTATCAACATCAACCATGCATTGGCCGGCTTAGTCTTTCAGTTTACATCTCAGTAAGTGTTTACTGAATGCAAAATCGCTACATGTATGGTCATTTAGTTTAAAGTTTCTCAATCTTTAAATATTACTATCATCATCAACCATGCATTGCCTGGCTAGTCTTTCAGTTTACATCTCAGTGAGTGTTAACTGAATGTGGAAATTATCACGTGTTAGCATTTAGTTTAGTTTCAAGTTTCAATTAAATACTAACACCATCCCCGTATTGGGCTGTCGGGCATTCAGTTACACACTCGGAGAGTGTTTACTGAACGTCGAAATCATTTCCTGTAGGCCCGTTTTTTACTTAAACCCGTCTCCACTCCAAACCGGACCTCCGGTCCAAGTCAGGTCCGCCGGTCCTGACTGGTTTGGAGTGGAGACGGGTTTAAGTTGAGCCAATCGAACCAATTTCACAAAGCCAGTCTTCCACCTGGCGGTTGCGTTCCACCTTAATAAGCGACAACTCCCTACCTCTGAGTGTCGGCAGAGTCAACTTGGGAATCAGACTCACAAGTCCCTCTGTATGTGACGCGGAGCTACTGGCAGTGGGTGGGTCCTGGGGTTGGGGTTGGTCTTGGGGAGAGGTAAGATGGTTTGAACCTCTCCCAGCTGCTCGGCAGATCACACTGATTTTTCCCTTGTCTCGTCTCCCCCAGACAGAACATTGTATCCTTGCGCCTAGTCAAAGTTCTACCCAGTTACTAGCAAGGTTTAAGTTATAACAATTAAACTCGGTTGTACTTAATTGATCCAGACTGGTTGAATTATTTTACTGAAATAAATTACACAAGCCTCTAACGGCAGAGCTGTTCCCGATCACAAAAATGGTTATTAAAACTTTGAGAAATATTAGACATGTCAACCCTGCTGACCTATGACCGCCGGTCACTCCGCTTTAAAAGTTAGATCTGATTCGTGACGTCACTGATGGTGACTTAAACTCAATAATTAGAATACTCTTGATATTGTATCCAGTACTATTATACAATACAATTTTAATGCAAAAATGAATAAAGGCTAATTTTCTCTAAATTACTGAATACTATAGGATGATTCATTATACGCAGATATGAACAAAGCGTCGGTTATTTCCACCGCGAATTCCCCTGGGGGTCAGGTCACCATGCGGCTCAGCTTCCCATTCTCTTTTGTCGATAAACCACTCTGGATAATTCTTACAACAGCCTAGTTTGTTACACAATGGTCGAGTGGATAAGGTGTCCTGTACACACCAGTTGCATTGTGCTCCTGGCAGTATGGGTTCAAGTCACTTCTGGAGTGTGAGTTTTCAGTTGCATATAGTCCTGGGGACCACTCAGGCTTGTTTGCATATATATATATATATATATATATATATATATATATATATATATATATATATATATATATATATATATATATATATATATATATATATATATATATATATATATATATATATATACTGACTTGTTTGAAGTATACAACTTTTAGACACCCACACCCACCAGGGGACTTGAACCCTGGCCATCAAGATGGCAAGTACGCACTTAAATCCACTACACCATACTCAGAGCCCTAAAAAGAGGTGGGAGTTCCTGGATATTTAACCCCCAGTAACACCCCCCCCCCTTCCAGGCTAGAGACAGTGAGTGATCACTTAGGTTTTTTGTGAAGCCGTTATATGGGAGAACACGGTGTCCATGCCTAATGCACTGACTTGCTTAAACCACAAGTTTGAAGTATACAACTTTTAGACACACTCACCCACCAGGAGACTTGAACCCTGGCCATCAAGATGGTGGGTATGTACTTAAATCCACTACACCATACTCAGAGCCCTAGAAAGAAGTAGGAGTTCCAGGCTATTAAACCCCCTAGATAACCCCCCCTTCCCCTCCCTTCCAGGCTAGAGACAGTGAGGGATCACTTACATTTTTTGTCAAGCCCTATTATATGGGAGAACACGGTGTCCATGCTTAATGCACTGACTTGCTTAAACCACAAGTTTGAAGTATACATCTTTTAACCATCTTTTCAAATATAATAAATGAAATCATAAACTATTACAAAATTCAATTTACACTCTAATTAAAGTGGGAATTATAGTAATTTAAATCTACAACATATATTTTTAAAATTCAGTATATTTCTTCATATAACCATATTTGTGTTGCATATTATTAAATATCAGTATCAGTAACCTCGTCCAGTAATCTCTCCATCTCTCCATCTTCTCCTTTGATCTAAAAGAAAGCAATAAATACATATTTTGATTGTTAAAAGTACACAGTAAGAACAATACATCAATGCTTTTCTATGTTTAATATCTTTCTCCAAGTCATGGGCAATACAACTACTGCTATTTGCCAGTTCAAACAAATTTATTCAGCTGGTTTTCTATCCTAATCTGCCTTGCCTGCATCTTGAATTCTTTCTTCATAAATCTATTATCACAAGTTCAAGTAATCAGAAAGTGAGAATATAATAGCAATCAAATAACATTTTAGTAAGAACTAATTTCAATTTGTTTAAATTTGCAATACCTGCAACAATAAAGTAAAACTACTGTGGTACTTAAATGTAGGTCAAAATTAAAAAAAAATACTCTAATAGTGTTTAGTAATAAGTGAAAAGATTCCCAATGGGGAAAAATGCATGCATTTGTAAAGTTTAAGAGTAATCATCTTTGATTAAATACAAGAAGCAGCTATATACATACATTTAGTAAAATTATTATTCCAATTATAAATAAAAATAGGCTTGGCACACTAACCTGCACATAGTAGGCACGGAACACAAGCAGCAAGTAAGTTTCAAAGAACATCACCAGACCTAACAACAACAGCTATTTTGACAGCAGCTTTTCCAGTGCTAATTGTGGCAAGTGAAATAATAATCACTGTGCCTGTCAGCATCGAAAGTATTAACTCGATGAAAATCATAGCCATTAGAGGAATCATCAGCTTTATCTTGTTCTGCAAATTAGAAAAAAAGCTTTTACATCTGCAATGTAAACAATTGTAACAATAGTTACTGCTGTAAAACCATTTAATGTTTACTAATCAAAGAAGAGAACTAAGGATTCTGTCAATGGAAATATTCTGTAAAAGTAAATACCAGTATTTTAAAGGTGTGACAAGGTTCTCACATACAGTTCAAGGGGCATCTGCTCGTAATGGGCAGTCTGACTTACTCTAATATAAAAAAGTTATCGGAATGACATTAAGTATGTAATGTATGATTTTAATTATGTGCAGGTTTTATACATAATTAAACATAATTATACATAATAATAATTTCTATAGCTTTAATATAGAAAACAAATTACATCAATTAAGTGCCAACAGTAAAAGGGTGCTTAGATTAATAAAAGATTTTAACATCTTACACTTCAGATATTAACTTTAACCACAGCCAAGGAAAGAAACCTCAAATGGTGTCTCTGGAATGTAAATTAAAAGTAGCTGGTCAATGTTTAGAACACTGGAAAGTCTGACTTTTTGTGCATAATTACCTAAGTGGAATTACCTAATTGTAGTTACAGGATGAGAGCTATGCTCGTGGTGTCCCGTCTTCCCAGCAACCTATCAAATAACGCTTTGAAACTACTGACGGTTTTGGCCTCCACCATCTTCTAACTTAACTTGTTCCAACCGTCTACCACTCTGTTTGCAAAAGAAAACTTTCTAATATTTTTTCAGTACATTTGTTTCCTTGGCTTGAATATGTGTTCTCTTTGTTAGGATTAATGCATATCGTAGGATTAAAAGGATTGTATATACATATTAAAAGGAATTACAGGATTGTAGATGTAAAACTTATGTAATAACCACTGAGGAACACCTCAATTCTTTCCTGGATGACTGTGGGATAACAGCTGAATAACCAGAACATAAATCATCGTCTCATCTAACTACCAAAGTGTATTATAGGCTCTGCCTTTCCTTTCAAAAGTTTTTCTTTTTAAAATTGTCATCTTTGTTATTGTCTTTTTGTTTCTTTTTTACTCTATTTTATATATACTCCATACTCCCTTGTTCCATTGTACACTGGCTTTGCCTGTGTCCTCTAGTATAAACTTTATCATTCAGTGTACCTGAGTGTATCTCTAATTAATCTACCTCATTTTTGTTTCTGTGTAACTTTAGTAATTAACTATAGTGTAATTATATTATTAAAGTAAGCTATTGTCTCTTGTTTTATAGAATTATTAATTGTTATTTGCCATCACTGTCTCATTTCAGTGATCTTCATTTCATATTATTTGTTTCTGTTATATATATATTTGCATATTTTCTCTTTTTTCTCTCTGTTTACCATAATTATTATATATTTTGAGCGAATTTAGTATTTTACTGCTCTGTACTTGCTTTCTTATTGTACCTTGACTCCATTGCATCCACATGCAAGCTGATATTGATCCTGAACAAAATCTACTATCTCAAATATACAATAACCAACACACTTGATCATCACCACTGCAGGTATTACACAGCACACCAGGCTAAAAACAATCTCCGAAATAACACTTGCTTATCAGTTTTCAACCAAAATGTCAGATCACTTGGTAAACATTTTGATGATATAAATGCACTACTCTCAGCGCTAGGTACTAAACTATCGTTCATTATTTTAACAGAAACCTGGCTAAGTAAAGACCATACCCAACTTTTCAACTTAGCTGATTATAGAGTCATTCACAACTGTAGGGCTAACAAAAAAAGGAGGTGGCACAGCTATATACTACCAAGATACCTTCATCTGCAACAGTGTCATTTGTGATAGAGATGACTACTGTGAATATACTTTTGCTCAATTTTAAATTAAATCCCTTAAATTCTCCTTGACTATTGGAGCCATTTATAGATTTCCCAATACTAATATAGCTGCATTCTCAGATAACTTAAGGAATCTTATCATAAACAACAACCTCAACAAAAATCACATCGTTCTGGGAGGAGACTTCAATATTGACCTAGAGCAACAACATAGCCCTCAAGTCGACTATTTCCTTAATAGCATGAATTCCTGTATGCTCATTTCCGCATCAGAAATAATCACTGACAGAACAACTGACCACTATCCTACCCTCCTTGTAGCGGACATGGGCATAACACCACCAGCTAACAAGAAAATTACCTTTAGGTTACACAGTGAAGCAGCAATAGGCAATCTCACAATGCCCTCCACAATATAAACTGGGAATCTGAATTTATTTATTTATTTATTTATTTATTTATTTATTTATTTATTTATTTATTTATATACAAGAAGGTACATTGGGCTTGTGAGAATACATAGCACGGTAATTTACAATCTTGTAAAACCACTAGCACGCGCAGCGTTTCGGGCAGGTCCTTAATCTAACAGATAATTTTAAGTAGGTAAATTCTAGCGGAATTAATAAAATGATAACAGATACATTGCAAGAAAGAAAAGAAACTGAGGTGAGAGAGATTAGTAGGTATATTAAAGCACATTGGTATATTAAAGCTCTGACTGATTGCATTGACAGCTTGATTGGTAATTTAAACGAAGATTAATAGGCACCATACAGCAAATTGAAAGCACATATAAGAAGACAGCAAAGATCACAATGGTAAAGTTGTTTGGATTGGGTACATGAAGATTGGGAGATTGCGTAGCACTAGATACAGTACAATTTTAAAGCAACAAGGTAGAAAACTATGAAGAAGAAATTAGGTACTTTTTAGTTTTGTTTTTGAATGACGCAAAAGTTGGACATCTTTTCAATTCATTAGGGAGTGAGTTCCATAGACTGGGTCCCTTTATTTGCATAGAGTGTTTGCTCAGTGGCTCAGCAACGCATGTGCGTTGCTGAGCCACAACAACCTTCCCCTGTCTTCCAGTCCTCCCCACGATTCCTCCCCTGCCCCGTCCCCTCGTCCTTCCAACCATTCCTACCCCTCTCCCGTCCCTTTGTCTACTCCACCGTCCCCTCGTCTTCCTAACCATTCCCCACTTCACTGTCCCCCTCGTCCTTCCCAAAATCTCCCACTCCCTCATCCCTTCGTCCTCCCCCACTCCCCTGTCCTCTTATCCTTCCCACCATTACTCCCTCCACTGTCCCCTTGTCCTCCCCACCATCCCCGACTCCCGTCCCCCTCATCCTCCCCACCATTCCCCACTCCCTCGTCTGATGCATTCCCAAATGATCAGATGTTCCCATTAGAAAATTGGGAACATCAAATGATCTGATTTCCCATCACTGAAATATGAGAAAAACAGTTTAAAAAACGAAATGAAAAATAATGAATAAATAAAAAACAAACTCTACTCAAAAACGAACCATATGGTAAACAACACAGCTGAATTCCAACCCAATGCCACACAAAATAATTAAATCAAAAAGAAAATAAATGGAAATCTATGAAAATTCAATTTATCAACGAAATCGGAAACATTAAAATGGAATCATCACATATTTAGTACAGCTTGCATTGCTCTTACGTGCAACAGATTGCTCTGTTTTTTAAAAAAATGCATGTTTTTACCTATCACAGGTGTGGCATCTATACGTATACTCATGAAATGAACGGTATGGTAAACAACACAGCTCAATTCCAATGCAGTGTCACACAAAATAAGTAAATCAAAATTAAAATAAAAAGAAATCTATGAAAATTCAATTTGTGAATGCAATCGGAAACATTGAAATGGAATTGTAACATATTTAATATAGCGGTTGTTGCTCTTACGTGCAACAGATGGCGCTGTTTCTTAAAAAAAAAAAATGCTTTCACCTGTCACAAGTGTGGCATCTTTACATATACTTACAAAATGAACGGTATGGTAAACAACACAGCTCAATTCCAACGCAATGTCACACAAAATAAGTAAATCAAAATGAAAATAAATTGAAATCCATGAAAATTCAATTTATCAATGAAATCGGAAACATTGAGATGGACTCGTATCATATTAGTATAGCATGTGTTGCAATTATGTGAAACAGATGGCGCTGTTTTTAAAGAAAATAATGTTTCTACCTGTCACAGGTGTGACATCTATATAGTAGGTATATAAAACACGCGTGTATGTGAATGGAACGTTGTGTCAAAATTTCAAAGCAATTGGTGAAGAACTTTCGGAGATTACAGAGTGTAAGTGAAAAATGCATAAACTGTGGCAGGAGCGGTGTTCAAGCCTGGCACCTTGACTGTGTCAAGCGACCAGCTGCTAACGGCCAGGTGCCCGGCCCCGCCCACCCGGGAGGACGGTTACCAGGTACAGCTGCCAGCTCTAATTCCTGTGCAGAGCCACCTGGACGTAGTGTTCGAAGCAGCTGGATACCAAATACTTCACCATCTGCCAAGCACCAAGTGCATCACGGGACCAGACGACAGGTGTCTGTTCAACCTGCGCCTGCCCGTCAGGTGCCGGGAACCTGCCTCCCGGAGGTGTTGACACAACACTCGCCATACCCTTCACACCACCATGAAGAGCAGTTGCCAAATGCTGCAATCAGTCCCAATCGCTGTTCAGAGCCATCTGGAGGTGATGTTCGCTCCAGCTGGCTGCCAAACTCACCACCTTTAAATTACGAAGTGCACAAGGGGACCGGTACCAGACCGAAGACTCCTGCCATCATCCCAGCTCCCCCACAAGAACCAGGTGCTGCATCTTCTGCCAGTGGTGGGCCTTCCTCTGATGTAGAGTGGCCACTTCCTGGTTCTGGGTTAATGTCACCTACTGTGAGACCACCATCCACAACTGGACCCCACAGTCAACTGGAAGTGGGGGATAAGGAACTGGATCAAAATGAGACAGATCGCAACCTCAGCCTCCCTACCACCTCGCCCTTGGGTCGCTCCACTGTTCAAGCTGGAGTATAATATCTGGCCCTTCGTGACCGGTTGCAGGAACACCAGCAGCAGTCACAGCAGCAAACGGAGCGGCTGCGAGAGCAACTACAACATGAGAAAAAATCCACCAGCGATATTTCGATGATGCTCACGCGTATGAGGGGACTTGTAAGCAATGACTGCCAAACTCCCCCTTCCACCCCTGAACCCTCCAAACATGTGTTCGCTTGCCTATCAGGGAAAACTTCTAGTGATCTTGAAACCTTGTGTAGTGGAGCCCTTCCACGCAGGTTAACTGCCAAAGTTGTGCTAAAGTATGTTCAAAACGACTCTATAGCTGGAAATGACAGACAAATTTTACTAGACCATTGGATGCAAATGTGTGACATTGGTAATAAACTAAGAAATGTTCCTGGACTTAGATCGTAGTGCAATAGATAATATGTATATAGATAATAAATATTAAGTGAACTAATAATATATAATGCTGACTTTAAATGCACAATTAACTAAGTTATCCGTCCTAAGCTGGAACATTGCATCCCTCAAAAAAAGGTTCTCAGATTTACATCACAAAGTAACAACTGAACACATCGATATTGTATGTCTCCAGGAGTGCAGAGTTCCCGCAAGATCCTCACCCCCGAAATTGCCCTCATTTGTTTCTTACAACCTCAGATCCAGTAACTCTTGCATTCTATACATCAAACAATCCCTACCCCATCAACTTCTGCCATAAAAACAAACTGCCGGTCAACAGTATCATGGAGTGAGGATCTATGTGGGCAACTCTGTTCTCAATGTATTTAATCTATATGCTCCAGCAGGAAAGTTAAATTATATTGATCTTCCAGGCCTGCGCTCAAGCAGAGCCAACCATCATTCTTGGTGACTACAATGCTAGACACAAGGACATTGGTGGCTCTCGCTTCAGTAACGGTAATGGGAATCAACTGCTGTCGCTACTAAATAGTCACCAAGATGTGCAGATTGTGGGTGACCTTGAACCCACGCATATTTGTGGAGGCATTCTAGACCTCTGTGTTGGTTTCAACGTCTCTCACGTCTGGTGCACATCATCTATTGTAACAGATTTGTTGTCAGATCATCACCCTAGATTGACTACTCTATGTATAGGAAATACCATCCTGCCCGGTGGGACTTTCAAACGCAAACGGCTCAGTGTTCCTCCTGCTCGACGTGAAGACTTTGTTGCTCATGTGTCAGAGTGGTACAGCACTTATGATCCCTCCACAGTCCAGACATTTAACGACGGTCTAGTACAGAGCATTCAGATGTTTGCTGACCCTTTAGGTCGGCCCCCTGCACCATCCAATAGTCGCAACGATATGAAAGGTAATAAACGCCATGCCTATTAATAATAATAATAATAATAATTTTTATTTAGGCAAAGGTACATACATAAAGAGATTTTACAAAGTTTGTTGGCTTTATAGATAAGAGCTAGTACATACAATGCCTAAAGCCACTATTACGCAAAGCGTTTCGGGCAGGAAAAAACACTACTGACTAAAGCTTAAAACTAATGGGTAAAAAGAAAAAAATGCGTTGAGTACAAATAAAAATAGAGGTAAAAGAGGGGGGAACATTGTTGAAAAACAGCACAAATACAATTACAAATTATTACAGAAAATTACATTAAAACAGCGTTGATTTGAAAAACAAACAAACAAACAAAAAAAAAAAAACATACATGGGTTGACAATAGAGAGGTAAGGTAGGTTACAGGGAATTTATTAGGTATAGCTTCGTTTTTAACTTAAACTGGTTGAGAGAGGTACTGTCTTTAACATGGTTGGGAAGGTCATTCCACATTCTGGGCCCCTTGATTTGTAAAGCATTTCTGGTTTGATTAAGTCGTACTCTAGGAATATCAAAACTGTATTTATTTCTGGTGTGGTGCTCATGGGTTCTGTTACAACCTTCTATGAAGCTTTTGAGATCAGGATTGGCATTACAATTTAGCGTTTTGTATATGTATAGTACACATGAGAGAATGTGCAGTGACTTAATGTCTAACATATTCAGGGATTTGAATAGGGGTACCGAGTGATGTCTGGAGCCAGAATTGGATATTGTCCTAATAGCAGCTTTGTGTTGAGTAATTAGAGGACGTAAGTGATTTTGGGTAGTAGAGCCCCAAGCACAAATACCATAGTTGAGATATGGATAGATAAGGGAGTAATAGAGAGTCACCAGGGCAGGGCGTGGTACATAATATCTGATCTTAGAAAGAATGCCCACAGTTTTTGAAACTTTTTTTGATATGTTTAGAATGTGTCCCTGGAAATTCAGCTTGTGGTCAATGAGAATGCCAAGGAATTTGCCATCTAATTTGTTACAAATTTGGGTATTGTTTATTTTGAGATTTATTTGATTAGAGGATTTATTGCCAAACAGAATATAGAAAGTTTTGTCAATGTTAAGGGTGAGTTTGTTGGCAGTTAGCCACAGATGGACTTTATTTAGCTCAGTATTTACTGTGGCATTTAGAGCAAGGGGATCAGGACTGGAGTAAATGAAGGTTGTGTCGTCAGCAAATAGGATTGGTTTGAGGTGTTGGGAGGCATTTGGAAGGTCATTAATGTAGATGAGAAAGAGGAGAGGGCCAAGTATGCTGCCCTGGGGAACACCAATGTTGATGGGTAGGGTGGGAGAAATTGTATTATTCACAGAAACACATTGGAGCCTGTCAGTAAGGTAGGATTTGAGGTATTGTAGGGAGTGTCCTCTGACACCATAATGATGTAATTTAAGAAGAAGGTTTTGGTGGTTGACAGTATCGAAAGCTTTACGCAGGTCCACAAATAACCCAACAGGGAACTCATTTTTATCAAGAGCTGTATGAATCGAGTTAAGCATACTAATAAGTGCATCGTTAGTGCTTTTTTTGGGCCTGAAGCCATATTGGCAAGGGCTAAGTATATTGAGTTTGGCTAGATATGAGTAAAGCTGCTTATAGATTAGTTTTTCAAAAATTTTTGACAAGTTAGGCAGGATTGATATAGGTCTGTAGTTGTTAACATCTGTGAGATCACCACATTTGTGGACAGGCGTTACTCTCGCTTTTTTTAGAATATCTGGAAAGGTTTGGAGTTCAAGTGACTTGTTGAAGAGCAGAGCAATAGCAGGGGCTAAAGATCTGGAGGCTTTTTTGTAGATTAAAGTTGGTATCTCCTCAAGGGCACCAGACTTGGTTTTAAGGGAAAGGATTATCTCATTGACGTCAATGGAATTAATAGGCTTTAGGTACAGAGACTGGGGATAGTTCCCTGTAAGATAGTCCTTAATGTCAGTACTGGAAGATGGAATATCATTAGCAAGGGATGAACCAATGGAAGAGAAGAACCTATTGAACTCAATAGCAGAATCAGAGGCTGAAAGCTGACCATCGTTATTAGACAGGAGAGTCGGTTTGTTATTTAAAGACTTCTTTGATCCCAATATTTGTGAAATTGTTCTCCATGTTTGTTTAATGTTGCTCTTTATTTGGGTAAATTTATCTTCGTAGTATTTAGTTTTGGCTCGTCTAATTATCTTAGATAGCAATAATGAGTAATTCTTTGAGAATTCTTTGGAGACAATCCCAACCTATACTTTTTCTCAAGGTCATGTTTTTTATTAATAGATTTAAGTATTAAGTTTAAGTGTTTAAGTTTGGGATCATTACAATGATCCCAAACTGCGTACTTTGAAACGCACTGCCAGACGAGTTGGGCTTGCATATAGGGAAACACGTACGCCAGCAATGCTCAAGCTCTTTCAGAAAGCCCTAGCCAAGGCGAGGGAGAGCATGACAGAGCTCAGGCAAGATAACTGGGAAACTTTTGTTAACAGTCTCGTTAACAGAAGCCTTGAGGATAATCCTTGGGTGCCCTCGTACCACAAAGATACTTAATATGAGAAAGGAAATTAATATTCAGAGCGTTGTTGATCGTGTTACTGAAATTAACTGTCAAATTGGTATAAAAATGCTTAGGCTAACTCATCCTAATCCTTGCACAGAAGCCCTCCAGAATTTCTTTATTGAAGATCAGCATTGTTCCAAATGGATAACAAAAACTGGAACTCAACTCAGAATGTATCAGGTTCATGATTTGTACCAAGAGAAACAACAACGGCACTCTCCTGCACCGCGGGAGGTTACACCCTTTCCAGTTTTAATCCCTCCCTTTCCACCCAAGAAGCAAATTAGAGATCAGCCCAAGCTTCGTCTTGAGGCAAAGCTCAACGCCTTAAGCCATATTGATGCTCTGTCCACAGAGCATTCTCTCTCAAATTATATACACTGATGGTTCCCTACACCGCACCACGGGTGCAGCTGGAAGTGCAGTTGTCCTGACAATGGGCGATGGCCTATACATTGAGTGGGGAGTCCGTATAAACAACTGGGCCTCTACCCTTCAGACTGAACTATTTGCCTTGATCCTTGCACTGAAATGTGTACAAGTGTCCAAACTTGATACATTAATTGTAAGTGACTCCTTATCATCCTTAAATGCTCTCAACTCTTTAAGACATAACTGTAACATGCTCGTGTCCGAAGCTAGACACAAATACAACAAAATTATTAAGGATGGTAACAGAGTCCATTTCATCTGGTCTCCATCTCATGTTGGCCTCCGAATGCATGATAGAGCTGATAAGTTAGCCAAAGAATCTGCCTTTAAAGGAGCCGTTGAGTGTAACATTGGATTGTCAATGAGCAATCTGAGAGCAGCAGTACACCGAGAACTTCAACAAGATCTTGTAGATCTGAGGCAAAGTGAAATTGACACCAGTAATTCCATCTATCATCATACTATCATGCAAGAGGAGCCACACATCTATGGATCATCCAATAAAATCAGCAGACTTCTAGATGTTACTGCTGCTTTGCTTAGACTCGGTTACAAGTATCTCTGGGAATTCTCATTATCTGCTGATGTAGACCTGACCAAATGTAAACTGTGTCAACAAAATTATTCGCACACCCTCCGTCACTATGTGATGGATTGCGAAAAGATACGTGAATTTAGAGACAATTCTATAACCAATGTTCCAGCGATGTGTCAATATTTCATTCAAAATGATCTGCTACCAGAAATTTTAGCCAAATATCCCCAGTTTGCTAACTGTAGGTAGTAACTAAGTGATTGTAACCTATCCACCGCTGCCCACTGGATGGGGGGCGGTGTGCAGGACAAACATATAAATTTTGACACTAGCTCTCCACATATGTCAGTTGCTTAATTTAGAACCTGTACTTGAGGTCGATCTCGAACCCATTATTGATGTGACGACTTATATTGAATTTTGTAACTAGCTCATCAAGATTGTAACTTGCTTAGCTAAATGAATTGTCGGGTTCAGTCCCTGAGCCCATTATGTGCCTCTGTAACCCTTTCCACTACCGCCCACAAGATGGGTATGGGGTGCATAATAAATGAACTAAACTAACTGTTGCTCTTACATCCAATAGATGGCGCTGTTTAAAAATAAAAATGTTTTTCCTGTCACAGGTGAGGCATGTACATAGTAGGTATATAAAAACATGCACCTATTCGAATGCAATGTTGTGTCAAAATTTCAAAGCAATCGGTAAAGAGGTTTCGAAGATTTCCATCACATGAAAAACAATTTAAAAAAAATATATGTTTTTCCGGGTCACAGACTTTACATCTATATAGTATGTATATAAAATCCCACTCGGATGTGACTGGAACGTTGTGTGAACATTTCAAAGCATTTCAGAGATCAGCGATTTTGAACAAACAAACATTTACATATGTATATATATATATATATATATATATATATATATATATATATATATATATATATATATATATATATATATATATATATATATATATATATATATATATATATATATATATATATATATATATATATATATATATATATATATATATATATTGGTGTATACTGGCAGCAGGTTTTCTTTCAAACATGTTTCATTGAATATGACCGCATATTCTGTATTTATTATTTTCTGGTTTAGGGCTTCTATCCCTCTAACTATTTTCTTAGCATCAGGGCTTAATTGAAATAGGAGTTCTCCAAAACTCATTTTCGTACTTTTAAGGTGAAGAAAAGAAGTGATTTACTATAGAGTGTATTACACTTATTTGTATAATTTGCACGACGTTTCGAACCTCCATGGTTCATTCTCAAGTGAACAGATCTTACAATACTAGTTGATTTTATACCCGCATTAGGTCAGGTGATAATACAATGAAGGTGAAAACATGGGGGGATACATAAGGGATAAACATAGGGGCTGCAGAAGGCTTATTGGCCCATACGAGGCATCTTCTATCCAAACACAAAGATTAATCCAGTGTAATTGGCCTGTTATGTTGGACATTGTCTTCTGTGTTGGCATCGATATGTTCTTGTCCTGTCCTTACAGAAGACAATGTCCAACATAACAGGCCAATTACACTGGATTAATCTTTGTGTTTGGATAGGAGATGCCTCGTATGGGCCAATAAGCCTTCTGCAGCCCCTATGTTTATCCCTTATGTATCCCCCCATGTTTTCACCTTCATTGTATTATCACCTGACCTAATGCGGGTATAAAATCAACTAGTATTGTAAGATCTGTTCACTTGAGAATGAACCATGGAGGTTCGAAACGTCGTGCAAATTATAAAAATAAGTGTAATACACTCTATAGTAAATCACTTCTTTTCTTCACCTTAAAAGTACGAAAATGAGTTTTGGAGAACTCCTATTTCAATTAAGCCCTGATGCTAAGAAAATAGTTAGAGGGATAGAAGCCCTAAACCAGAAAATAATAAATACAGAATATGCGGTCATATTCAATGAAATATATATATATATATATATATATATATATATATATATATATATATATATATATATATATATATATATATATATATATATATATATATATATATATATATATATATATGTCGTACCTAGTAGCCAGAACGCACTTCTCTGCCTACTATGCAAGGCTCGATTTGCCTAATAAGCCAATTTTTTCTGAATTATTATATTTTCTCTAATTTTTTTTTATGAAATGATAAAGTTACCCATTTCATTATGTATGAGGTCAATTTTTTTTTATTGGAGTTAAAATTAACGTAGATATATGACCGAGAAGTGCATTCTGGCTACTAGGTACGACATATATATATATATACATATATATATATATATATATATATATATATATATATATATATATATATATATATATATATATATATATATATATATATATATATATATTAGTATATTTTGGTAGCAGTCTTTCCTGTAGACATATATTATTAAATATGACCGAAAAAGTAAGATTAATAATTCTAACACGAATTTTCTCAATCTTTCGTACATTACGCTTCACTGTTGGAGGTAAATAAAAAATCACTCCTCCAAAATTCATTTTTATTTCTAGTCTGACGCGACACGGGCGCGTTTCGTAAAACTTATTACATTTTCAAAGACTTCACAAATACACAACTGATTAGAACTTGCGTTTCTCTGATTTTATATCTACATTTGAGTGAGGTGGGAAGGGTGATGTGGCATTAACACAAGACAGAACAATAGGGGATATTAATAGGGTATTAAAAGTATCAACACAAGACAGAACAGAAACAATGGGTATTGAATAGAAGTGTTTGTAGAAAGCCTATTGGTCCATATTTCTTGATGCTTCTATATTGGAGCGGAGTCTTGAGGTGGGTAGAATATAGTTGTGCAATAATTGGCTGTTGATTGCTGGTGTTGACTTCTTGATGTGTAGTGCCTCGCAAACATCAAGCCGCCTGCTATCGCTGTATCTATCGATGATTTCTGTGTTGTTTACTAGGATTTCTCTGGCGATGGTTTGGTTATGGGAAGAGATTATATGTTCCTTAATGGAGCCCTGTTGCTTATGCATCGTTAAACGCCTAGAAAGAGATGTTGTTGTCTTGCCTATATACTGGGTTTTTTGGAGCTTACAGTCCCCAAGTGGGCATTTGAAGGCATAGACGACGTTAGTCTCTTTTAAAGCGTTCTGTTTTGTGTCTGGAGAGTTTCTCATGAGTAGGCTGGCCGTTTTTCTGGTTTTATAGTAAATCGTCAGTTGTATCCTCTGATTTTTGTCTGTAGGGATAACGTTTCTATTAACAATATCTTTCAGGACCCTTTCCTCCGTTTTATGAGCTGTGGAAAAGAAGTTCCTGTAAAATAGTCTAATAGGGGGTATAGGTGTTGTGTTAGTTGTCTCTTCGGAGGTTGCATGGCTTTTCACTTTCCTTCTTATGATGTCTTCGATGAAACCATTGGAGAAGCCGTTATTGACTAGGACCTGCCTTACCCTACAGAGTTCTTCGTCGACTTGCTTCCATTCTGAGCTGTGGCTGAGAGCACGGTCGACGTATGCGTTAACAACACTCCTCTTGTACCTGTCAGGGCAGTCGCTGTTGGCATTTAGGCACATTCCTATGTTTGTTTCCTTAGTGTAGACTGCAGTGTGGAAACCTCCGCCCTTTTCCATGACTGTTACATCTAGAAAAGGCAGCTTCCCATCCTTTTCCGTCTCGTAAGTGAAACGCAGCACGGAACTCTGCTCAAATGCCTCCTTCAGCTCCTGCAGATGTCTGACATCAGGTACCTGTGTAAAAATGTCGTCAACATACCTGCAGTATATGGCCGGTTTCAAGTTCATGTCGACTAAGACTTTTTGCTCGATGGTACCCATGTAGAAGTTTGCAAACAGGACACCTAGGGGAGAACCCATGGCGACCCCATCTACTTGCTTATACATGTGCCCATCCGGGCTCAAGAAGGGTGCCTCTTTAGTACAAGCTTGGAGTAGTTTCCTCAGAATACTTTCTGGCATGTCAAGAGGAGTACAGGCTGGATCACGATACACTCTGTCGGCTATCATTCCGATTGTCTCGTCCACAGGTACGTTGGTAAACAGCGATTCTACGTCCAACGAGGCTCTTATCCCTGTGGCCCGTGCGCCCCGCAGTAAGTCCACAAATTCCTTTGGAGACTTCAGGCTGAAGGCGCAAGGAACATAAGGAGTCAGCAGGCCGTTGAGTCGCTTCGCCAGTCTGTACGTGGGTGTGGGTATCTGGCTAATGATTGGCCGAAGTGGGTTTCCAGGCTTGTGCGTCTTGACATTTCCATACGCATATCCAGGTTTATATTCCCCAATGATCTTTGGCAGGTGGAGTCCGGATTTCTTGGCGTTCACAGTTTCGATCAGTTTGTTGACCTTTGCTTTTAATTCGGCTGTAGTGTCCTTCGTTACCCTTTGGAACTTAGTTTGGTCAGAGAGTATGATGTTCATTTTCGCCAGATATTCGTCTTTTTTAAGAATGACATATATTGGCGACTTGTCACCTCTCCTGACAACTATCTCCTTGTTCTCACGAAGGCTTTTAGCTGCCGCTTTAAGCTCGGGGGACAGTATGGTGCTTCTGTAGTTGCCTCGATTCTTTCCTCCTTCTGCAATAAGTTCTGCTTGTAAGGTATCTTTGGTAGTGACCTTCTTTTGTGTCTCGAGGTCGAATATGTCGTCCAACAGAATTTCCAACTCTACTTTCCGGGCCATTTCACTCGGTCTGGACATAACATGACAGTTTATACCCAGATTTAGGAGAGTGACTTGGTCCTCAGTGAGGTTAATTCCTGCAAGGTTCAGGAAGCCATCTCTTGGTCGTGGAATTGCCATAGGCTTTCTACAAACACTTCTATTCAGTACCCATTGTTTCTGTTCTGTCTTGTGTTGATACTTTTAATACCCTATTAATATCCCCTATTGTTCTGTCTTGTGTTAATGCCACATCACCCTTCCCACCTCACTCAAATGTAGATATAAAATCAGAGAAACGCAAGTTCTAATCAGTTGTGTATTTGTGAAGTCTTTGAAAATGTAATAAGTTTTACGAAACGCGCCCGTGTCGCGTCAGACTAGAAATAAAAATGAATTTTGGAGAAGTGATTTTTGATTTACCTCCAACAGTGAAGCGTAATGTACGAAAGATTGAGAAAATTCGTGTTAGAATTATTAATCTTACTTTTTCGGTCATATTTAATAATATATATATATATATATATATATATATATATATATATATATATATATATATATATATATATATATATATATACACACAAGAAGGTACATTGGGTTTATCAGAGCACAGAGACTTGAAGTTTTCTATTCTTGTAAAGCCACTAGCACGCACAGGCAGATCCTTAATCTAACATACAATTTTAAGAAGGTAATTTCTAACAAAATTAAAAAAAAATAAAATGTTTACAGGTACATTGTAAGAAAGTATAAAAAAATACATTGTATAAGAAATTTGTCAGAAAAGAAAAAATAGTAAGTACATTAAAGTAAATTTAAGGGTTATCCACAGATACAATTTAGCAAAATCTGAGGATTATTTCAAGATATAATGTAGTAGACTATGTGTATAACATGATATAATATAATAATATTGATTACAATGGTAAAGTTGCATAGCATAGGTATATATTTTGGGGAATTGGGTAGCACACGATTCAAGGCGAGTTTCAAGCACTAAGTAGGGAACTATGACGCTGAAATTATGTAATTTTAATTTTTAATTTAGAATAAAGCAAAAGTTTGACAGCTTTTCAATTCGTTAGGGAGTGAGTTCTATAGACCAGGTCCCTTTATTTGCATAGGGTGTTTACACAGATTATGCTTGACTCTGGGCATATCAGAGAGGTATTTATTTCTGGAGTGATGATCTATGTGTTCTATTACATCTGTACAGGAAGAGTTTCAGAACAGGGTTTGTACTTAAGAACAGGGTTTTGTAAATGTAATTGGCACAAGAGAAATATGTGGAGTGAGTTTATGTTTAGCATGTTTAGGGATTTAAGCGGGGGCTGAGTGTTGTCAGAAAGCAGAGTTTGTTATTGTTCTGATAGCAGATTTTTGCTGGGTGATGATGGGCTTCAGGTAGTTTGCAGAGGTTGAGCCCCATCCACAAATACCATATGAAAGATAGGGATAGATTAGCATAGTATAGTGAGAAGAGAGCAGTGTTTGGAATATAATATCTGATGCAGGCGACGAGTCACAATAACGTGGATAAAGTATGTTGACCAGACAACACACTAGAAGGTGAAGGGACGACGACGTTTCGGTCCGTCCTGGACCATTCTCAAGTCGATTGTGATGAGGAAGTAGAGACAGGCAATAAATAGGCAAGAGGAATTGAAGGCGTTGGCTAACCACTGCACCTTCGGAGCTCAGTTTGACGGCAGGGTAAGGGACCAGTTGTTCATGGCAGTAGAAAATAAGATATTTTTCCCTAGCCTAGTGGCAGAAAACGTGGATCTACAATCGATGACCTCATGGACAGTGCTAGAGAAGATTTTGAACCTGGAAAGGGTTTTTGGAAGTAAGAAATCTACTCAAGAAATTATGGTCGTACAGGGCCAGCCCAGATGTAAACATTGTAGGTACAATCACAGTAGTAGCAAGTGCAAGTTTCATGACTATATATGCAACTTTTGTGACAAGGAAGGGCACTTGAAGAAAGTGTGTAGAGAATACCTGAACAGGAATAGCAAGGCCTGGGAGAGGAGATGACCAGGGAATGCAGGAAGAAGAGGTAGTGGTACTGTGGTTAAGGCAGTAGAGGAAGGTAAACCGTCTGAAGAAGCTGTAGGTGAGGAAAGCATACTATATTCGGTGAAAGAAAAGGTATGTTCGGTGAAGTCACAAGTGGTAAATTTTGTAATTAATGGGAGGTTAGTTCCCTTGGAACTGGACACTGGTGCTGCAGTGTCAACAGTTTCCGGAAGATGAGAGGAAATGTCAGCACTGTGGAGAAATGCCCGACAGACCACTGGAACATCATCTAACACAGTGCACAGTTACAAACCCAATAAGATTTCAACTTAGTTTCAACAGAGCAGAAGAAGTTGTTAAACACATATTGCAAAATCTTACTGAAGCGACCATAAGAGTCATAAATAATCACACTCCGCCTAAGTAAAACAGAAAGAAGCAACACTTAGTGGGCCAGCCAGAGGCTTAGGGCCCGCACAGGAATTTCCCTGAAAAAAAAAGAAAAAAAGTTCATTTTGTCGAGATGCCACTGTACAGAATATGAATAGCTTCGAAGATGCTGTAATAAATATCAATATTAAGAATGCTGTATACTGTACATCAAGTGAGAATATTCACCTTGAAGATGGCCAGGATCATTAGTGTTGTGAACGTAAGCTTCAGGAGGTCGATGATCACCCGGATAGACACCACACCGGTAACTGCATATTTACTGAGCATTACTCTACAGTGTATATAGAACTAAACTGATAATTTAGAAAACACCAAATAAAAGTGGGTTTCCTCATCTTGGTAATGGGAAGATTTGTCCACTAGAACTTTAATAGAATGAAATCGAATAGACTGAAAATAATTTTTCAGTTGGACACTTATTGTCCAAATATTCTCAAATTGGAATTATTAATTAAAAATAAATTAATTGTTAGAAATTTTAGAAAAATATACGAATTTGTATTTCAGTTCTATTACATTCAAAATGAAATTTATTATTTACATTAATTGTATACTCGGGCATATTCAGTAAGAAAAATACCCAAATATTTGGCAATTCAGTAAATAGCAGAACTAATTATATTAACTGGATAGTACAGAAATCCAAATTGTATTGTACTGTAATTCTCAACACGTCCACCTAATTTCAATTGTCAATTCTGTTGAAGTTTCACTACGTACATAAAATTTTGACCATATTTTAATAGTCTCAACACTATTTCATAGCTTTCTGGCATAGTGCTTTTGATATTATTCTTTTCATGATCTAAAAAAATCAGTATAGGGAACAAGAAGGATTTACAGCATATTGCATTTTCCTTAACATTTTTAAAGGTTGGCTAACTTACATTCCAATGCTTTATTTTGCATTAAACATTACAAGTTCTTTGTTTGCCTCGACTAGAAGACTCACAGTCCCCATCTATGAAGCCTCAGTCTGTATGGTTCATCAAGATCGCATTAAATACAATCAACTAGCTAACTTACTAATGGCTTGTACATGGCCTTGGCAGTCAGATTCGTATGAGAATATATCCTCGCACATTGTTTTAATTTCTTTCTCCACATCTCCTTTGAAGAATACCTTGATCATGGATATCAAGTCCACAAGACTTACTACCTGGAAATACAAAAAAATCAAGTACTGTCCAACTACCATACTACAGCGTGTTGTTCAAGTCTATACTTAGGGGGTAAATAATGTTGTTAATTTAAAAACGTCCCATAAACTCATGATATGAACCGTGTTTCTTGCCAGCATAAATGCATATGCCTATTGGCAAATCAACAAAATACAGGACATTGGGTTAATGGAACACTAGACTTGACCAATTATGCAACAATTTTCAATAACAAACTGCAGAAATTACAAGGCATCAATGACCTTACTCTCACATATGGAAATTACAATAGTGACTTTGTTAACTGAAATATGCAACGGTGTGTATCTCAAATGACCCTGCTTTGTTAAAATGTCTTACCACGACCAGGCTGCACAAGATGAGGCTCCCAGTCCCAAGGTTGCAACAAAAGCAGCATCTCTGAGGCTCCCACATGTTTACCTGAAAAATGTAAAAGTTTTGTTACATCTTTAAGCTCTTGGCTACCAGTAGCAGCTCGTGGCAACATAGAATGGGGAACTGCATCACTATCGTCAAGCATTAAACCTCTATTTTTGTCTCATATATGATGAAAATGTAAACAATTTAGTGTATAAATATATTGGAAATAACACACGGATTTTTTGTTATGAGACATTTGTTAGTTGCTTATTATTCTCGTATGAGGTTTGTGGAGTTATCTGGCGTTAGTGTTTGGGAGGAAGGGGTGGGGGGAATGTTTGGGAGGAAGGGGTGGGGGGAATGTTTGGGAGGAAGGGGTGGGGGGAATGTTTGGGAGGAAGGGGTGGGGGGAATGTTTGGGAGGAAGGGGTGGGGGGAATGTTTGGGAGGAAGGGGTGGGGGGAATGTTTGGGAGGAAGGGGTGGGGGGAATGTTTGGGAGGAAGGGGTGGGGGGAATGTTTGGGAGGAAGGGGTGGGGGGAATGTTTGGGAGGAAGGGGTGGGGGGAATGTTTGGGAGGAAGGGGTGGGGGGAATGTTTGGGAGGAAGGGGTGGGGGGAATGTTTGGGAGGAAGGGGTGGGGGGAATGTTTGGGAGGAAGGGGTGGGGGGAATGTTTGGGAGGAAGGGGGTGGGGGGAATGTTTGGGAGGAAGGGGTGGGGGGAATGTTTGGGAGGAAGGGGGTGGGGGGAATGTTTGGGAGGAAGGGGTGGGGGGAATGCAGCTCAGTGGCTCCTATGGGCGAGCCGTCACTGCTTGTTACTGTAGCCGTCACTGTTTGTTACTGTAGCCGTCACTGTTTGTTACTGTAGCCGTCACTGCTTGTTACTGTAGCCGTCACTGTTTGTTACTGTAGCCGTCACTGTTTGTTACTGTAGCCGTCACTGCTTGTTACTGTAGCCGTCACTGTTTGTTACTGTAGCCGTCACTGTTTGTTACTGTAGCCGTCACTGCTTGTTACTGTAGCCGTCACTGTTTGTTACTGTAGCCGTCACTGCTTGTTACTGTAGCCGTCACTGTTTGTTACTGTAGCCGTCACTGTTTGTTACTGTAGCCGTCACTGCTTGTTACTGTAGCCGTCACTGTTTGTTACTGTAGCCTTCACTGTTTGTTACTGTAGCCGTCACTGTTACTGTAGACGTCACTGTTTGTTACTATAGCTGTCACTGCTTGTTACTATAACTGTCACTGCTTGTTGCTATAGCCGTCACTGTTTGTTACTGTAGCCGTCACTGCTTGTTACTGTAGCCGTCACTGTTTGTTACTGTAGCCGTCACTGTTTGTTACTGTAGCCGTCACTGTTACTGTAGACGTCACAGTTTGTTACTGTAGCCGTCACTGTTTGTTACTGTAGCCGTCACTGCTTGTTACTGTAGCCGTCACTGTTTGTTACTGTAGCCGTCACTGCTTGTTACTGTAGTCGTCACTGTTTGTTACTGTAGCCGTCACTGCTTGTTACTGTAGCCGTCACTGTTTGTTACTGTTGTAGCCGTCACTGTTTGTTACTGTTGTAGCCGTCACTGTTTGTTACTGTTGTAACCGTCACTGTTTGTTACTGTTGTAGCCGTCACTGTTTGTTACTGTTGTAGCCGTCACTGTTTGTTACTGTTGTAGCCGTCACTGTTTGTTACTGTAGTCGTCACTGTTTGTTACTGTAGCCGTCACTGCTTGTTACTGTAGCCGTCACTGTTTGTTGACTGTAGCCGTCACTGTTTGTTACTGTAACCGTCACTGTTTGTTACTGTAGCCGTCACTGTTACTGCAGCCGTCACTGTTACTGTAGCCATCACTGTTTGTTACTGTAGTCGTCACTGTTTGTTACTGTAACCGTCACTGCTTGCTACTGTTGCCGTCACTGCTTGTTACTGTTGTATCCGTCACTGTTTGTTACTGTAGCCGTCACTGTTTGTTACTGTATCCGTCACTGTTTGCTACAGTTGTAGCCGTTACTGTAGCCGTCACTGCTTGTTACTGTAGCCGTCACTGCCTGTTACTGTAGCCGTCACTGTTTGTTACTGTAGCCGTCACTGTTTGTTACTGTAGCCCGTCACTGCTTGTTACTGTAGCCGTCACTGTTTGTTACTGTAGCCGTCACTGTTTGTTACTGTAGCCGTCACTGTTTGTTACTGTAGCCCGTCACTGCTTGTTACTGTAGCCGTCACTGTTTGTTACTGTAGCCGTCACTGTTTGTTACTGTAGCCGTCACTGTTACTGTAGCCGTCACTGTTTGTTACTGTAGCCGTCACTGTTTGTTACTGTAGCCGTCACTGTTTGTTACTATAGCCGTCACTGCTTGTTACTGTAGCCGTCACTGTTTGTTACTGTAGCCCGTCACTGCTTGTTACTGTAGCCGTCACTGCTTGTTACTGTAGCCGTCACTGTTTGTTACTGTAGCCGTCACTGTTTGTCACTGTAGCCGTCACTGTTTGTTACTGTAGCCCGTCACTGCTTGTTACTGTAGCCGTCACTGTTTGTTACTGTAGCCGTCACTGTTTGTTACTGTAGCCTTCACTGTTACTGTAGCCGTCACTGTTTGTTACTGTAGCTGTCACTGTTTGTTACTGTAGCCGTCACTGTTTGTTACTATAGCCGTCACTGCTTGTTACTGTAGCCGTCACTGTTTGTTACTGTAGCCCGTCACTGCTTGTTACTGTAGCCGTCACTGTTTGTTACTGTAGCCGTCACTGTTTGTTACTGTTGTAGCCGTCACTGCTTGTTACTGTAGCCGTCACTGTTTGTTACTGTAGCTGTCACTGTTTGTTACTGTAGCCCGTCACTGCTTGTTACTGTAGCCGTCACTGTTTGTTACTATAACTGTCACTGCTTGTTGCTATAGCCGTCACTGTTTGTTACTGTAGCCGTCACTGCTTGTTACTGTAGCCGTCACTGTTTGTTACTGTAGCCGTCACTGTTTGTTACTGTAGCCGTCACTGTTTGTTACTGTAGCCGTCACTGTTACTGTAGACGGCACTGTTTGTTACTGTAGCCGTCACTGTTTGTTACTGTAGCCGTCACTGCTTGTTACTGTAGTCGTCACTGATTGTTACTGTAGCCGTCACTGCTTGTTACTGTAGCCGTCACTGTTTGTTACTGTTGTAGCCGTCACTGTTTGTTACTGTTGTAGCCGTCACTGTTTGTTACTGTTGTAACCGTCACTGTTTGTTACTGTTGTAGCCGTCACTGTTTGTTACTGTTGTAGCCGTCACTGTTTGTTACTGTTGTAGCCGTCACTGTTTGTTACTGTAGTCGTCACTGTTTGTTACTGTAGCCGTCACTGCTTGTTACTGTAGCCGTCACTGTTTGTTGACTGTAGCCGTCACTGTTTGTTACTGTAGCCGTCACTATTTGTTACTGTAGCCGTCACTGTTTGTTACTGTAGCCGTCACTGTTACTGTAGCCGTCACTGTTACTGTAGCCATCACTGTTTGTTACTGTAGTTGTCACTGTTTGTTACTGTAACCGTCACTGCTTGCTACTGTTGCCGTCACTGTTTGTTACTGTTGTATCCGTCACTGTTTGTTACTGTAGCCGTCACTGTTTGTTACTGTATCCGTCACTGTTTGTTACAGTTGTAGCCGTTACTGTAGCCGTCACTGCTTGTTACTGTAGCCGTCACTGCTTGTTACTGTAGCCGTCACTGTTTGTTACTGTAGCCCGTCACTGCTTGTTACTGTAGCCGTCACTGTTTGTTACTGTAGCCGTCACTGTTTGTTACTGTAGCCGTCACTGTTTGTTACTGTAGCCCGTCACTGCTTGTTACTGTAGCCGTCACTGTTTGTTACTGTAGCCGTCACTGTTTGTTACTGTAGCCGTCACTGTTACTGTAGCCGTCACTGTTTGTTACTGTAGCCGTCACTGTTTGTTACTGTAGCCGTCACTGTTTGTTACTATAGCCGTCACTGCTTGTTACTGTAGCCGTCACTGTTTGTTACTGTAGCCGTCACTGCTTGTTACTGTAGCCGTCACTGCTTGTTACTGTAGCCGTCACTGTTTGTTACTGTTGTAGCCGTCACTGCTTGTTACTGTAGCCGTCACTGTTTGTTACTGTAGCTGTCACTGTTTGTTACTGTAGCCCGTCACTGCTTGTTACTGTAGCTGTCACTGCTTGTTACTGTAGTCGTCACTGCTTGTTACTGTAGCTGTCACTGCTTGTTACTGCAGCCGTCACTGTTTGTTACTGTTGTAGCCGTCACTGCTTGTTACTGTAGCCGTCACTGTTTGTTACTGTAGTCGTCACTGCTTGTTACTGTAGCTGTCACTGCTTGTTACTGTAGTCGTCACTGCTTGTTACTGTAGCTGTCACTGCTTGTTACTGTAGCCGTCACAATTTGTTACTGTTGTAGCCGTCACTGCTTGTTACTGTAGCTGTCACTGCTTGTTACTGTAGTCGTCACTGCTTGTTACTGTAGCTGTCACTGCTTGTTACTGTAGCCGTCACTGTTTGTTACTGTAGCCGTCATTGCTTGTTACTGTAGCCCGTCACTGCTTGTTACTGTAGCTGTCACTGTTTGTTACTGTAGTCGTCACTGCTTGTTACTGTAGCTGTCACTGCTTGTTACTGTAGCCGTCACTGTTTGTTACTGTAGCTGTCACTGCTTGTTACTGTAGCTGTCACTGCTTGTTACTGTAGCCGTCACTGTTTGTTACTGTAGCCGTCATTGCTTGTTACTGTAGCCGTCACTGATTGTTACTGTAGCTGTCACTGTTTGTTACTGTAGCCGTCACTGTTACTGTAGCCGTCACTGTTTGTTACTGTAGCCGTCACTGTTTGTTACTGTAGCCGTCACTGTTTGTTACTGTAGCCATCACTGTTTGTTTGTGTAGCCGTCATTGCTTGTTACTGTAGCTGTCACTGCTTGTTACTGTAGCCGTTACTGTTTGTTACTGTAGCTGTCACTGTTTGTTACTGTAGCCGTCACTGCTTGTTACTGTAGCTGTCACTGTTTGTTACTGTAGCTGTCACTGTTTGTTACTGTAGCTGTCACTGCTTGTTACTGTTGTAGCCGTCACTGCTTGTTACTGTAGCCGTCACTGTTTGTTACTGTTGCCGTCACTGTTTGTTACTGTAGCCGTCACTGTTTGTTACTGTAGCTGTCACTGTTTGTTATTGTAACTGTCACTGTTTGTTACTGTAGCCGTCACTGCTTGTTACTGTAGCTGTCACTGTTTGTTACTGTAGCCGTCACTGTTTGTTACTGTAGCCGTCACTGTTACTGTAGCTGTCACTGTTTGTTACTGTAGCTGTCACTGCTTGTTACTGTAGCTGTCACTGTTTGTTACTGTAGCCGTCACTGTTTGTTACTGTAGCCGTCACTGTTTGTTACTGTAGCTGTAGCAGGTTCTGTTACGGCCAGGGTTCTGTTACGACCAGGGTCTGTTACGACCAGGGTCTGTTACGATCAGGATCTGTTACGACCAGGGTCTGTTACAAGCAGGTTCTGTTACGACCAGGGTCTGTTATGACCAGGGTCTTTTACGACCAGGGTCTGTTACGACAAGGATCTGTTAAGACCAAGGTTTGTTACGACCAGGATCTGTTATATCCAGGATCTGTTACGACCAGGGTCTGTTACGACCAGGGTATGTTACGACCAGTGACTGTTACGACCAGGATCTGTTACGACTAGGGCCTGTTACGACCAGGATCTGTTATGACCAGGTTCTGTTACGACCAGGCTCTGTTACGACTAGGGTCTGTTACGACCAGGGTCTGTTGCGATCAGGTTCTGTTACGACCAGGGTCTGTTATGACCAGGGTCTTTTACGACCATGGTCTGTTACGACAAGGATCTGTTAAGACCAAGGTTTGTTACGACCAGGATCTGTTATATCCAGGATCTGTTACGACCAGGGTCTGTTACGACCAGGGTATGTTACGACCAGTGACTGTTACGACCAGGGTCTGTTACGACTAGGGCCTGTTACGACCAGGATCTGTTATGACCAGGTTCTGTTACGACCAGGCTCTGTTACGACTAGGGTCTGTTACGACCAGGATCTGTTACGACGAACGTTTGTTACGACCTGGATCTGTTACGGTCAGGGTGTGTTACGGCCAGGGGTCTGTTACGACGAGGGTATCTTATGACCAGGGTCTGTTACGACAAGGATCTGTTACGACCAGGTTCTGTTACGACTAGGGTTTGTTACGACCAGGGTTTGTTACGACCAGGTTCTGTTACGACCAGGCTCTGTTACGACTAGGGTCTGTTACGACCAGGTTCTGTTACGACCAGGGTCTGTTACGACCAGGATATGTTACGACAAGGATCTGTTAAGACCAAGGTTTGTTACGACCAGGATCTGTTATTGCCAGGATCTGTTACGAACAGGGTCTGTTACGACCAGGTTCTGTTACGACCAGGGTATGTTACGACCAGTGTCTGTTACGACTAGGGTCTTTTACGACCAGGATCTGTTACGACTAGGGTCTGTTACGACCAGGGTCTGTTACGACCAGTGTCTGTTATGACTAGGTTCTGTAACGACCAGGATCTGTTACGACGAACGTTTGTTACGATCAGGGTCTGTTACGACGAACGTTTGTTACGATCAGGGTCTGTTACGATCAGGATCTCTTATGGTCAGGGTCTGTTACGGCCAGGGTCTGTTACGACCAGGGCATCTTACGACCAGGGTCTGTTACGACCAGGGTCTGTTACGACCAAGGTCTGTTACGACCAGGTTCTGTTATGACCAAGGTATGTTACGACCAGGGTCTGTTACGACCAGGATCTGTTATGGCCAGGGTGTGTTACGGTCAGGGTGTGTTACGGTCAGGGTGTGTTACGGTCAGGCGCCTGTTACGACCAGGGTCTTTTACGGCCAGGGGTCTGTTTCTGCCGGGGTCTGTTACGACCAGAGTCTGTTACGACCAGGGTCTGTTATGGCCAGGGTCAGTTACGACAGGGGTCTGTTACGAAAGGGGTCTGTTACGACAGGGGTCTGTTCCTGCCGGGTTCTGTTACGACCAGGGTCTCTTACGACCAGGGTCTGTTACGACCAAGGACTGTTACGACCAGGTTCTGTTACAACCAGGATCTGTTACGACCAAGGTTTTTTATGACCAGGGTCTGTTACGACCAAGATCTGTTATGGCCTGGATCTGTTACGACCAGAGCCTGTTACGACCAAGGTATGTTACGACCAGGGTCTGTTACGACCAGGGTCTGTTACGAACAGGGTCTGTTACGACCAGGGTCTTTTACGACTAGGGTCTGTTACGACCAGGGTTTGTTACTTCCAGAGTCTGTTTCGACCAGGGTCTGTTACGACTAGGTTCTGTTACGACCAGGATCTGTTATGGTCAAGGTGTGTTATGGTCAGGGGTCTGTTACGACCAGGGTATTTTACGGCCAGGGGTCTTTTTCTGTCGGGGTCTGTTACGACCGGGGTCTGTTACGACCAGGGTCTGTTACAGTCAGGTCTGTTACGACCAGGGTCTGTTACAGTCAGGTCTGTTACGACAGGGGTCTGTTTCTACCGGGGTCTGTTACGACCGGGGTCTGTTACGACGAGGGTCTGTTACGACCAGAGGCTGTTACGGTCAGGGTCTGTTACTTCCAGGGTCTATTATGACCATTGCCAACATCTACACTCCATGCCCCCTGCGTCTCATGGTATGCGTCAGCCCCCATTTTCATCATTCTCATTGCCTAGACCAGTGTTACCCAAACTAATTTGCAAAGAGTTACCGACAAATATAGTGGAACGTAACCGGAAAATAGACGACTGGCTAGGGCAAGTAGGTTCATGTTTGTCAGCTGCCCAGGATGACTGGGTGAAAATAAATTTAGCAGCGGGAGCTTGCATAGACCCTAATGGTTCAATAATGCAGGACCAAGAGTTTCAATATTTGCAAACATGGCCAGAGTTTGTGTTAGCAATTAAGAGACGTTATAAAGAGAAAATAACAGAGGAAACAGCTAATAGGTATTTAGCTAGTTTAAAACGAGGCCCAAACGAAACTCTCAAAGACTTTGGAACTGGCATATTGCGTAGAGTGCGTGACTTGAGGCATGAATTAGGATACGATGACCTGAGAATTAGTCAGAAGGCTAAACAACTGTTGTGTATGTCAATCCCCGGGACACTTGGAGCTCACGTTTCAGCTGCAAGTGTAACGATGGATTACTACAGTTTAATAGAGTACGCTACGGACTTACAGAATATTCAGGGGCAGTGTAAGGATACAACTGACACCAGACAATCCTCTTATGTCCAAGCGGTAGATACGAACAATTTACATCGTGTTAAGGAGAGTGTAGGTAACTCTTCTAGTAACCAAAGGGGAGGGCACCATAGAGCAGGTCCGCCTCCTCACTGGTACTACACTTATGAGCCCAGGTGTTGGAGTTGTGGCGGACGAGGCCACAAACGAGAGGACTGCCCCAATAGTAAGGAGGAATTATGAGATAAGGCCCCCAAGGAGGAAGGGCGGCCCACTTTTGAAGTGAGGGTGTGCGGGAAGAGGTTGACTGCATTCCTGGACACTGGTAGTCGGGTAACCATCATTAAGATGGACTCATTTAGGACCTTCAGTCAGGTGCGCCTTAAGGAAGGGGGTGCACAATTAACAGCTGTCAATGGTCAACATTTTGACGTTCTGGGAAAATGTATTTTAACTTTTAACATTGAAAAAGATAAACCTTGTATCCATGAGTGTACTGTGGTGGATAATGTAACATTCCCTGGTGATATATTGTTAGGCATGGTTTTTTTGAGACGATTTACGTATTCTTTGACATCGGAGAAGGGAGCAAGACACAGTAGGCTACAGTTGGGATCTGTGTCTTTCCCAGTAAAGTTAACTGATCACCCTCCCATAATTGCTTCAATTCAACGAGCACCTAAATATGTAAACCTTCCTAAACAATTGTTCAAGTCTCTTCAAGACCCTGACAAGAAAACATGTAGACTACATGCTGTACACAGACAAGTATGTCCACCACGGTCATTTAAGTTTATTAAAGTCGCCGTAGGAAGAAACATTCAACCCGGAAGTACCCTTCAGGTAGCTGGCAGAATTGATAAGTTGATGATACCATATACTCTGGTATCTGTACATGACAAAGGTGCGATAATACCAGTGGTCAACCTCTCACAAACCTTATCGCTTTAGGGTAGGCGATAGTCTGACACAAGGAATTGTGGTAAATTTAAAAGAAATAATAGAGTCAGATACCACACAAACATCGACTGTAACAGCGCAATGTAGCGCATTGAACGTAAGAGACGAGGAGTCACACAGTAAGATCGGTAAAGAAACCCCGTTATCTCCTCAAGATAAGGAAATGGTGGACAAATTAATAACTGCTCTGGATTTGACTCATATGTCACCTGCTGAACGTAAACAGGTACGGGAAGTCCTCCGTAAATTTCCTAGGTTATTTGCGACTGAGGATGAGGAAATAGGCTACCTGCCTTAAGTCGAACACACCATTCCAACAGGTGATAATCCTCCGGTCCAAACACGTCAATGGAGACTCCCAGAGCAGGCGAAACAACTTATTAGAGATGAGTGTAGAAAGATGGTGAGACAGGGCGTTATAGAAGAGAGCACGTCACCGTGGCTTTCCCCAGTAGTGCTAGTACGCAAACCTGATGGTAGTTACAGGTTCTGTGTAGATTACCGTAAAGTGAACGAAGTGACAACAGCGGACGCTTATCCTCTGCCTCTCATTCAGGAAATCATAGACCAGTTTGGCACAGCTAAGTACTTCTCGACACTTGACGCAAAGTCAGCGTATTGGGCCATACCAGTTGCAAGGCAAGACAGAGAAAAAACAGCATTTTCGGATGGTGTGCGGACTTACCATTTCAAGCGTATGCCATTTGGATTAAAAACAGCTCCTTCATCTTTTCAGAGGGCGATAAATTATATTCTAAGCCCTGTTCTTGGTAGGCACTCATTGGCGTACCTTGATGATGTTGTAGTGTACTCTAGAACTTTTGCCGAACACCTCCATGATTTGACAGAGACCTTGTCGCTGTTGAACAAGGCGGGGTTCAAATTGAACGCCTCAAAAGTGTACCCTGGCGGCTCAGAAATTCAAGTTTCTGGGTTTTCAGGTAAGCACAGATGGAATACGCCCTGACCCGGACTCTTGTTGCGCTATTGCTGAAATGCCAACACCAAAGACAGCAAAGGACGTGAGAAGATTTCTGGGAGCAGCTGGGTATTTCCGTCGACACATAGAAGGTTTTGCGAGAACGTCAGCTTCACTGACGAATCTCACTAAGAAAAATGTTAAGTTTGTATGGACCCGAGAGCATGAGGAGGCTTTTGAGAAGTTAAAATCACAATTGAGTACTACTCCAGTTTTAGCAATTCCTAACTTTGAGAAAGATTGGGAAGTCCACACTGATGTAAGCAGCATTGCCATAGGTGGCTGTTTAATTCAGCGTGACTCGGAGAACAACCCGCACCCGGTAGCTTACTTTAGTAGGAAAGTGAAAGGACCGGAAGTAAGGTACTCAGCCACTGACAAGGAAGCTTTAGCTGTAGTAGAGAGTGTAAGGTATTTTGAGCCTTATTTGTTTCAGGGTCACTTCATAATTTATACTAATCATCGAGCATTGACCCACATTTTTAAGAAAAAGACACGTTGCCCGAGAATGACAAGGTGGGGTCACGAACTGTCAGCACACTCGTTTCAGATATTGTATAAGCCTGGTCCATCTCATGTTGTTCCTGATGCGTTAAGTAGGAACATTGCCACCGTCAATATGAATGTAAACATTGAAACGATTGCGAGCGATAAAATGAGAGAACTTCAGATGAAGGAACAGCGATGGAAGGAAATTATTGAACATCTGGAAGGTGGGAAATATCCTTCGAGAAAACAAAGTACCTCTTTAAATGACTTCGCACTCAAAGAAGGAGTGTTGTACCATGTAAATGCTCAGAAAGACAGGGCGTTGTTTCAGCTAGTTATCCCTGACGCATTAAAGCCTTCAGCATTAAAACTTGCGCATGCGTCAAAGATTGCAGGTCACCCGGGAGTGTACAAAACTTACACAAAGGCCAAGTCATTATTTTATTTCCCAGGGTTATTATCACATGTAATTAAGTACGTGAGGTCATGTGGGAACTGTCAACGACGCAAAGGTACTCCTAAAGTACAAGCCCCACTCCAGGAATTCTCAGAGATAGCAGAACCCTTGGATCGGGTGGGGGCTGATTTAATTGATTTACATAGCAGCAATTCAGGCAACAGATATGCGCTAGTTCTAGTGGACCATCTGTCCAGGTATACCACTCTAGTAGCCCTTCCCAGGAAAGACCCCCAAACAGTGGCAGATGCATTTTTAGCTAGGTTTGTTACTGTGTTCGGTCCGCCTAAAGTTCTAGTATCTGACAGGGGACAGGAGTTTATTGGTAGCTTATTTCAGGAAGTATGTAAACTCTTAGAGACAACAACAGCGCTAACAACAGCATACCATCCCCAGACGAACGGCATGGTGGAACGAACTAATAGAACGGTGAAGGATATGCTTGCCATTTTAGCAGAGAATGACCCGGCCACTTGGGATGAACAGTTGCCCTTTGTTCAGTTTGCACTAAACATCGCAGTGCATCAGTCAATAAATACTCAACCACTTTTGCTGTTTACTGGACACTCGTGTAATTTTGCGTCAGGTCTGCTTAACAGACATACTATTAGTTATGGAGAGGATTATCCTTCAGAAATCCTCACCAAGATGAAGAATGCGTGGAGGATAGCAGCTGAAGCATCAAAGAAAGCAAGGACACGGTATGCCCATTATTATGATAAGCAGGTACAACCATTAAGAGTGAAGGAGGGAAGCCTAGTGATGCGGTTGAATGAGTCAGCGCCCGCCAATCAGAGTAGGAAGTTAGCAGCTAGATGGCGAGGCCCTTATAGAGTTATTAAGAAACTAGGCCCAGTAAATTTCATAATCAAGGGTATATTTGAAGACCAGGTTGAAAGAACCATCCATATAAATAAATTGAAACTTTATGTAGCAAGGGAAGAACTGGAATTACCTTCAGTAATCCCAGTCCCCGAGGGAGTGGAGGGAATGGTTATTCCTGATGCTCAATCAGAGGAGGATGATGACATCCTATCATCCTTACTTAGTAGCCAAGTTAGGCCTGGTCACCCTATGGTCACCAGACCTCGCGCGCACATGAGCGCACAGTAACTGAGTTAAGCTGTCATCTGAGTTATAGGTAGAGGCAAAGAATTGTACTGTAGGTGCTTAGTCAAGAGTGACGTACCTTTACCTACCCTGGAGGAGTTATCTTTCTTAAAACCTCCAGGGCAGATCCAGGTCTCCACCAGATATGAGTTATGAATGTTTCTTTTCCCAGGTCTGCTCACATTTCCACACTGTCGGCCATATCCCATCTCTACAACTGAGGCCAGAGTAGCATGTCACCGCTATTGTCTGGCGGGAACCAGGTTTAGTTCCCGAGGGACAGGACGGGTCACACTACATCACCCCCTCCATCCCTCTCCCCCCACCCTTGTTAGTGGTACCTGCCATGGTGGGGGGCGGCTACAAGTCAAGGTCACAGCCAACACCTCATCACTTAATGAGGTTATGGAACTGCCAACACTAGCTGTCATCTGGAGGACTGATTCAACATATCAGACGAGACATTAATGAGGTCACCTGCCTTGCTATAAAGAACACCGGTGACCGGAAATGAACAGCCAAGAACAACGGAGTGGATTGGGCAACGGTTGCGGGATTACACAAGGTCTTGCCCACTCCTGAGGTTTCTGATGCGCCGAGCAACAAGATGTGAAACTTGGTGGCTACGTAAGAACAGCACGTTCCCTCTAGAGTGTGCATGATACGCCAACGCGGATGCACGATTTGCATCTTGGGCCTACAATCATGTGCATGATGGGATAACGAAGAAAGTCGTAAAGGCCTAGTACGACGTAGCAGAAGAAACACCTGTAAGTGGATGGAACCCAAGAGCTGGAGCCGGAACCCGAGGGTTCTGCCGCCACGCCCACCCCGCCTCAACGAACTGGAGCTGTTCACTCATCAAGCAAGACCTCGTCTGGTGTCAACGTCTCAGTACTCCCAGGAAGGCAACATGTATGCGGCAGACAGAACATCGCCAGCAGACGTTCAGCAGGCGACAACATCTTACAAGAGGATGGAACCCAGGTACGCCAGAGTTCCCCCTGTGACCGGACAGCAAGTCAATCATCGCTGTCAACACCGACGTCATCGCCTCGTCGACGACCCGGAAGTAGGGACCAGCAGCGCGGATGTACTGCGGATTGTGGACTAGATCAGTGGAAGACTCTAGTCAGGAGGGGGAGTGGATCTCTTCTCACAACAACTGAGGCCAGCTGAAGAACATCGTTGGTGAAGAACACGACGCATCGTTGCAGAACTACAGCAAGACTACAGCAATGGGCGAGTCAACAACATCGGGACAACGGACTCGTCGGGAATAAAGACTTTGTTAATTTGTATATACAATATATATGTAATTGTTTTTAAGTTCAGAAAACTTGGTGTTCACCGTTACAGAGGAAAAGTTATGAATGACAATTTTTGTGTCGACTCTGGTGAACTGGGGAACCAGCGGAAAGATGGTTCCAGTATAAATTTAATTGTTTATCATAAATTGTGTGTTAATTTTTTTTTCTCAAATTAATGTTGATTTGTCATCTGAGAGGATTGATGGGCTGCCATGCAGGTATGGTCAGCCTGGATTTTGAGTTACCATGGTAACTGTTATTGTTGAGAGTTTCTATAAATATTTCTCGACTGTGAGATGTATATATTTAGATAGGGTAGCTATTTTTTTTTCGAGGCATGTGCTAGTTCCTTTGTGGTCAGGGATAAGAAAAGCCATGTTGAGTTCCTCGCCCACGGTTTTTCTTAAACCGGGACATTGGGGGATATGTAACAAGAGAGCAGTACATAGTACATGAACATCATAACAGCATGAACAGGCCACGTGGAGGATGAACAAACCACGGGCGCCAGTCAGGCGGCGGCAGACAATGTAAAAGTTACACCTCTGTACAAGTTAGCCATAGAGTCAGGTCAACGGTCATCGAATCACAAAGAGGTCAGAGTTGTTGCCGCCATGAAAATCTTCAGGGATTAACCCCTAAACATCAAAGGTAGAACCCTCATGTTCAGCTGAGGAGCAACAGATCAGGGGAGAGTCAGTTGAGTGGGCGCAGCCCAGTAGGAAGGTGTGTGTGGACTCGGGGAAGGAACATCATCTCCCGGAAACGGTGGAACAACATACGAGTAAGTACGGCTCTCTTGTACTAAAGCACCTCATTCAGTACTCATAGCCTCTAGTAGGGAATATAGTTAGGGAGTGTCTTATTTAATTAGTTCAATATAGTCATATATTAAGTGTTATAAAATGTTTTTAAATGGTTCCTTGTCTTAGTGATATTGGGCCTACCGTCCCCTTTGCCCCAGTGACCTAGTGTTCTTGATTATCCCGTACTCCTCCCCCCGTTCGTCTTCCGTGTTGAGGTGTTTGTATTGGGTGTGTCCCGCCTTATTCTTGTGTACACTATAGTTCCCAAGTGGTCAGGATTATTCGAGTGTCAGGCCAGGATCCTTGTACCGTTCAATTGTCCCCTACACCTGTCCTGGTAGGTTATTCCATCTGCAAGACCTACGACTCTCACTCCGGTCCCCTGTCCGGTAACACAGGGTGGTGGCAGCGTCACTCGGTAACTCATACGATAGGCTGTGACTACGATTATCTCTATCTTCCTGTCTCACTCTCCCTCACTAGTGTCTCACTCTCCCTCGCCCTCACGCGCTCTCGTTCTCCCTCCCTTGGTCTCGTTCTCGCTCTGCCTCACTCTTCCTCTCTCTCTCCTCTCTCTCTCCTCCCTCTCTCTCTCTCTCTCTCTCTCTCTCTCTCTCTCTCTCTCTCTCTCTCTCTCTCTCTCTCTCTCTCTCTCTCTCTCTCTCTCTCTCTCTCTCTCTCTCTCTCTCTCTCTCTCTCTCTCTCTCTCTCTCTCTCTCTCTCTCTCTCTCTCTCTCTCTCTCTCTCTCTCTCTCTCTCTCTCTCTCTCTCTCTCTTCTGTTTACTGGTTTACGTCTTCGTATGACGGCCCGAGTGTTAACATCTTACATGATCGGTATTGCATCTGTTATTACCATAGAAAGAGCGGAGATTGCACGGTTAGCTCAGTGGTAGTAGCGGGTGCGCGGTCGTGATAGATACAAGGCGAGTTATTACAATCAGGGTTATTACAACCAGTATCTGTTACGACCAGTGTCTGTTACGGATAGGGTTTGTTACGACCAGGGTCTGTTACGAGCAAGGGTCTATTACGACCAGGGTTTGTTACGAACAGGGTCTGTTATGACCAGGGTCTGTTACGAGCAGGGGTCTGTTACGGCCAGGATCTATTACGATCAGGGTCTGTTACGGTCAGGGTATGTTACTGCCAGGGTCTGTTACGGCCAGAGTCTGTTACGACCAGAGTCTGTTTCGGTCAGGGTCTATTTCGGTCAGGGTCTGTTAAGGCCAGAGTCTGTTACGGCCAGGGTCGGTTACTGTCAGGGATCTTTTACAGCAGAGTCTGTTACCACCATGGTCTGTTACGGTCAAGTTCTGTTACAGTCATGGTCTGTTGCGGACAGGGTCTGTTACGACCAGGTTCTGTTACGGCCAGGGTCTATTACGACCAGGGTCAGTTACGGTCAGGGTCTATTACGACCAGGGGTCTGTTACGGCCAGGGTCTGTTACGGTCAGGGTATGTTTCGGCCAGGGTCTGTTACAGTCAGGGTCTGTTATGACCAGGGTCTGTTATGGCCAGGGTCTGTTACGACCAGGTTCTGTTACGGCCAGGGTCTATTACGACCAGGGTCAGTTACGGTCAGGGTCTGTTACGACCAGGGGTCTGTTACGGCCAGGGTCTGTTACGGTCAGGGTCTGTTACGGCCAGGGTCTGTTATGACCAGGGTCTGTTATGGCCAGGGTCTGTTACGGTCAGGGTCTGTTACGGTCAGGGTCTGTTACGGTCAGGGTCTGTTTCGGCCAGGGTCTGTTACGGCCAGGGTCTGTTACGGTCAGGGTCTGTTATGACCAGGGTCTGTTACGGCCAGGGTCTGTTACGGTCAGGGTCTGTTATGACCAGGGTCTGTTACGGCCAGGGTCTGTTACGGCCAGGGTCTGTTACGGTCGGTGTCTGTTATGACCAGGGTCTGCTACAGCCAGGGTCTGTTACGGCCAGGGTCTGTTACAGCCAGGGTTTGGTACGGCCAGGGTCTATTACAGCCAGGGTCTGTTACGGTCAGGGTCTGTTACGGCCAGGGTCTGTTTCGGCCAGGGTCTGTTACGGTCAGGGTCTGTTACGGCCAGGGTCTGTTACGGCCAGGGTCTGTTACGGCCAGGGTTTGTTTCGGCCAGGGTCTGTTATGGTCACGGTCTGTTATGACCAGGGTCTGGTACGGCCAGGGATCATTACGACCAGGGTCTGTTACGGTCACAGTCTGTTACGGCCAGGGTTTGTTTCGGCCAGGGTCTGTTACGGTCACAGTCTGTTACGACCAGGGTCTGTTACGGCCAGGGTCTGGTACGGTCACAGTCTGTTACGACCAGGGGTTTGTTACGGCCAGGGTCTGTTACGGTCACGGTTTGTTATGACCAGGGTCTGGTACGGCCAGGGATCGTTACGACCAGGGTCTGTTACGGTCACGGTCTGTTACGACCAGGGTCTGTTACGGCCAGGGTCTGGTACGGTCACAGTCTGTTACGACCAGGGGTTTGTTACGGCCAGGGTCTGTTACGACCAGGGTCTGTTACGGCCAGGGATCGTTACGACCAGGGTCTGTTACGGCCAGGGTCTGTTTCGGACAGGGTCTGTTATGGTCAGGGTCAATTACGACTAGGGACTGGTACGGCCAGGGTGTATTCATGCCAGGGTCTGTTACGGTCAGGGTCTGTTTCGACCTGGGTCTGTTACGGCCAGGGTCTGTTACGACCACGGTCTGTTACAGTCAGGGTCTGTTACGGTCAGGGTCTGTTATGGTTAGGATCTGGTATGGTCAGGGTCTGTTATTGTTAGGGTCTGTTAAGACCAGGGTCTGTTGTGGTCAGGGTCTGTTATTGTTAGGCTCTGTTAAGACCAGGGTCTGTTATGGTCAGGGTCTGTTATGGTCATGGTCTGTTATTATCAGGGTCTGTTAAGACCAGGGTGGTCTTTATAGAAGGAACTAAAGTTTACAAAAATAAGTACAGAGCGTCCATTGAGGTTGGTATTGGGTTGCAGTGTTGCCGGTGGTACGATCAATTAGTTATATATAAACTAGCTGTATATAAGAACTTTGAACGTAGTTGTTGACTAAGTAGTAAGTAACCAGTAGGATAGTTATAGTATAGATTATTTTGTTTACTATTTGAGGTACAACATATTAAAGAGTGTAGACGGTTACTGTATGAGCTTTTTACAGAGCGCAGCCTGGAGATTCACTCTGGTTATGGCGGTCGGTGGGGAAAAATGCATCACTTTTGCCTGCAATATTTTCCCCTCAGTTACGTTCGTTTTTATATCTGCCACCATGTTCCTATGTATATCTTACGAATTACAAATGCAACTTACAGCTCACTGACAGTGTTTAAGTAAGAGTGATCTGTAAGATGACTGTGTGCTGGTGTAACTGTGCTAATGTGTTTACTTATTATTTTATTTCATCAGAATGCTAATTCTTGCCTGGTATATTGTGAGTGTAAATCCTTGCGTCTGTCAAACAGGAGGAGTATTGGATCTTAAAGTAAATGTCATGAGGCAACATCTTGCGATATGACTGTGGGAGTGGGATTTAATGTTTTTTTTTTATTTTGCCCCGAGGGGCGAGTTTATTGGGCGGCGCCACTCATTCTCTGAGTGGATACACCACCATACCAGCATGTACAACACTCCCTATTGGAAGAAAACCTGCTGGGTTGTTCTTCCTGTCACTTGTATCCAAACACAGCTGGGACTTGCTTAACTGTCTCAAGTGAACTATGAAAAAGGGTAAAAGCACAGCACCTGGTGAAGATGGCGTCACCTACGACATACTCAACACACTGACTGTGTGAAGTGTGAACAACTTGTCCTCTTAAAAAGATCGTCGCTTTTGGCCGTTTGCCCGTATGGCCGAATTTGGACGTAATTTGAAAATGAAAAAAAACATGAAAATAAATTTGGGATATTTTTTTTTCAACAACAGTAAGTTAAGGGTCCTCTGATAGGTTAGGTGGGCAGGAAATTCTCATAAAGTTTCAAAACGTTATGAAAAACGTTAATTTAAAGTGTCCTCTTATAACCTCTGCGCGTACGCCGGACGACTCAAATAGAAAATGGGAACAGAACGTCACTTTTGTGAGTCGATTTCATTTTAAATTACGTCCAAATTTGGCCATAGCGCGCATACCAGCGAAAAGTGACGTTATTTTTAAGAGGACGGGTTGTGGTAATCCACTACTCCACCTGTTTAACAAATCATTCATAAGTGGAGTGTTGCCCACACAATGGAAACACGCAATAATCGATCCAATACCGAAGCCTAATGACCCTGGCAATTACAGGCCTATCAGTCTCATGTCATGCACTTGCAAGATGCTTGAAAGGATCATCCTAAACCGACTGGTGCACAAAATAGGCAGGTTAGGGGAGGGGTCAATGGATTTGTTAAAGGACGGAGCTCAGCAAACTGTATAGTTAATTACTTGGCTAATGAAACAGCTAGGTACTCTGTATTTGTTGACATTAAAAGAGCCTTCGACAAAGCACAATCCTGCATCCTGGACGAGCTTGCAAGCATGGGTGTCAAGGGGAGACTCATGAAATGGGTTGAAGACTACCTCATAGGGAGAAAGCCAAGGTCTGCTTCAATGGAGCAGTCTCAATGTGAGAGTATGGTCTCTCAAGATTCTCCCACAGCTGACTTGAATGGCTCATTGCAGTGCACTGTGCACCGATCTCGTGCACAGAAGCCTATCTCTGTTACCCTGGATGGTAATCTGTCATGGTGGATGTTCCCAGGAAGCCCACATAACCAGGAATACGTTTAAAATACGGAGGCCGCCGTATGCCCAAGGGTAAATTAGATTCACAGGAATTAAGCATCCATGCCATAGAGTCATTGGGTACATAGCTAGTGCCAAGCGTGAGAGAGAGAGAGAGAGAGGGGACGCCAACGAGGCGACAGATCTGACCTCTAGGGTCAGCCTCAACTGGCGAAATGGAGAATAACAACTGTGACGTGTTCATGACGTCACCTCTGCTATTGATCATGGAATGATCAATATGATTGGTTCCTGCTCTTTTGCTGGAACGCCATTGGTCTGTTGGTGCCCACGAGGAGCCCTGCACGTGGAAGCCCGTACATAGAGGACGTGTCCTGTTCTGTCTATCGGCCAATAGACAGAAGAACACCGTCTATTCCTCTCCGTCAAGTTAAACTCAGCTTCTTTTCGATATACCAACGCTCGCCCAGAATCGCGATTGTAACAATATTGTTTAGAAGACTAGTGACAAATCACCAGAGCGAAACAGACTGGTATCAGGTAACTCCTGGTGACAAATTGAGATCGTCTGTGAGTGACCTAGAGTGAACTAAGGAGTGCCGCTGCCTAAGTAATCTGTGTGTGACTTTTGCCACAATGTACCGCTATAATCATGGTACCATATAATCAGCCACCATCTCACACCAGAGCGTGTAGCAAGCCTCAAGCCGCCAGCTGCCCCGCATCACACTACGGGCTCACCATAGCCCGTGCTACTTAGAACTTTGTTCCAGGTAGCGAATCTTCAACAACTACAACAACCTGTCTCACTGTACTACGTGACGTCACCACCCTTACTCACCGCCAGTGCCATCAAGTGTGTGCGTGCATCTGTTAGACATTCAGCGCGCCCTCCTGCGAGTACCCTCCGTGTCAAGTACGGTTTGTTGGGAAAGCCTGTCGTCAATGGTATTACTTCGTAACGAGCGATACCAGCTGTCAGCTAGGCCACCTCCGAGTTCTTGCATAAATATGCACGAGTGAGTGAGTGAATGGGAGAGGTAGCCTACCTGTAAGTACAAGATCTTGTTATTGTATTATTGTGTCTGTCTGTGTTGATCTGAGGGATCAACCACAGTTCTCACCTTCTTATACCTGACACAGGTATAAGTGGAGACCTAGACACCCGACGGTGTATGTGTTTATCTGTGTGGTATCACGACATTACACTCGTCTGTGAATGTGATCTTCACATACACCACACATTTAGTTATTGTGTGATATTATTATTGTACATGTTATTGCCTGTCCCATTGACAGTGCCATTGTGATTTATTGCGCATCATTACCCGAGTATCCGGTTGGAACTCTTGTGATCCCTTTGTATACTGGGAGTTAAGTTTGCCGTGTTAATGATTGACTGTCAATTGTGTTAAGTTAGGTGTTTCTCCACGATTGGATCCGAATCGATTAGTCAGACGTCAAGAGTCTCGCTAATGCAACCATAGCCTTTCTGATGCGAATCTAAAGTAAATCAAGCACCCTTTGTATTAGTGGTTAAGTTAGTAAATAAACTACTGTTAAGCTTTATGCGGTGTTTCCGTTGAACCACTTCTGAATACTGCCAACTATTTACTCAAGCCTTCAGCTCCAGGTGTCTTCAACACCGAGTTGCCTATTATATACAAATCTATAAATGTGATGAGGACTCTAGGAGTCCTTTAGTGTTTCAAGCATTGTGGAGACTCTAATGACCGATGTGGATCAGGACCAGGTGAGGCTAGTCTGAGAGGAAACCCTCAAGGACTCTAACTCGACCTTGCTCCCAGGCCCTGTACGGTTGCTCTCGTATTTTCTCTGCTGGATTCCGACAGCTTCGTGAAACGTCTGCCACATATACATTGATGACGTACGCATTGCAGTCGGGAAAGCAAAATAGAAAACCCCACACTCAAGAACGATGAATATTGAACTCGGGACCCCCCCCCCCTAGGCGGAGTCTTAAGCTCTACACTATTTATTGTACTTATGAACGCCATTGCAAATATGGATTTGTCGGAAGGAACACAACAAATGGCGTATACAAATGATGTGCTAATACAAGCCCCAACCTTGGGGAAATTTAAACAGTTCATTGAACTCCTTGGAAGGAAATGTATTGAGCTCGGTTTCACTCTCTGTACAAACAAGACAAAAGCATACTCTCATCACAAGCGGGGAGAATATGAAGAACTACAAATTAATGGTGTAACACTTGAATGAATTGACCACTATCGGTACCTTGGCGTCACTGTCGGCTCTAACAAGGGGAAGAAAGAGGAGCTCAACCAACTCATAGGAACATTCAAAAGTCGACTTAGGGCACTGAAAGCTATGACCTGGAATGGGCATGGCGCGTCTAATGCCGTGCTAAAAATGTTGTACACAGTCTATGTGCACTCCGTAATAGGCTATGCTGCACCAGTTTTATGCACCTACTCCCAAAGCGATATGAAAAGGCTCAAAAGTATACGAAATGAAGCCATGACAATCATTCTTGAAGTTCCAAGAACTGCCAAAACGTCTAATCTACGAGAGCAGTTGTCCCTCCTCAGTGTTAAGAGCAGAATTAAGGAACTGAATGCTAAGCTTGCAATTAGGAAAGCCAGAGATCCCCCATTACAACGATATTGCCAAGAAAAAACTGAGTTCTGTGTTACTTACAGGAGAAAACAAGAGAAGCAAAAAATAGCATCACAAATCAATCTGCTACCTTGAAGAACTTCACCTGCTTGAGCAAGCCCGTGAGCCTGTAGAGAGGTTACCTCCCTGGGAGGATGACTCATGCAGGATTATCATCAATGAAATGACAATGAAAAAATCCGACATAATACCACATGAAATGAAACACAAGTATCTCGAGGAAATTTATAAAGAAGCCAGAGACGAAATATATCAAATTTACACTGATAGGTCATCTAATCATGTCAATAACAGGGCTGGTACACCATACAATGTAATTAGGAATAATGCCTTTAAACGCAAAAATGAAGAAAAAGCACGTATTGAAAACTATGTCTCTTCAACGCAAGCAGAGCTAACTGCCATTGTTATGATGTTAAGATTCCTTGAACGAAACACTGATGGCGCAGTGATCTGGACTGATTCAAAAGCAGCATTACAAATCCTAAGCAAAAATCGGGCAGAAAATCTTGTGATAGTCGCTGAAATTAAGAGAGCTATGAATGTACTAACCAATCAGGGAAGAGTCATCAAGTTTCTGTGGATCCCCTCCCATGTTGGAATATGTGGAAATGAACGAGCAGATGTACTGGCTGCTGAAGGAGACCATATTGAATACTTCATACCCAAGACTCTTCTACAAATTAGAGGTATTGTCATTCAACATCCCCGTGACAAGGTAATTGAGGAAAGGAGGACAGAAGCACAAATCATTGAATCTGTACGATGGTACAACATGGTTGCAGCTGGCAGTCCCAGTCATTATGGAGGAGGTGGCCGCGGGAGAGAATCAGTAATAGCGAGAATCCGTCTTGGATACAAATATCCATGGAGATTCGGAATGTAAACACCAATTGAGCAGCAGAGTTGCAGACTCTATGATGAGAGTGATGGATGCGGCCTTGACCACTATCTACGTGAATGTGTACACTTGAGAGGCATTAGAAATATGTGTAGAATAATAAACCCCACATTGTTTGAGTTAGGAAAATTTTTCAATATTTGTCAAATATTGATACTGTTCTTAAAAAGATTCCTCCATTTTGCACCCGCAAGATAACGTAAGATTTTTTCCTATTGGGGATTTTTTTTTATTATTATTTTCTACCACAGACGTGGCCACACATTTACCATGCTAACCACAATATATATATTTTTTCTTCTGTCCTCCATGGACAGGGTGAGAGATCTGTTAAACATATGATTCAGGGATTTATTGAACAATCAACCACAGAAGGTGATTGTAGTGCTTTTAAAATGTTAATCTAACCTGCAGACACAAATATATAGATACACAGAGTTACGACTGCCCCTACATAAAGTGGTCGATGTGTCGTTTACATAGTGTCATTAATGTGCATTTACAGAGGGGAGTGTTGTACATGCTGTTATGGCGGTATGTCCACTCACAGGATGAGTGCCGCTGCCCAATATACTCGCCCCTTGGGGCAAAATTTAAAATTTAAGCTTATCAAACAAGAAGAAGATTAACATTAACTCAAACTCTCAACCTCAACCCTCAACCTCTCAGCCTCAACCCTCAACCTCTCAGCCTCAACCCTCAACCTCTCAGCCTCAACCCTCAACCTCTCAGCCTCAACCTCTCAGCCTCAACCCTCAACCTCTCAGCCTCAACCCTCAACCTCAACCTCTCAGCCTCAACCTCTCAGCCTCAACCCTCAACCTCAACCTCTCAGCCTCAACCTCTCAGCCTCAACCCTCAACCTCAACCTCTCAGCCTCAACCTCTCAGCCTCAACCCTCAACCTCTCAGCCTCAACCCTCAACCTCAACCCTCAACCTCTCAGCCTCAACCTCTCAACCTCAACCTTTCAGCCTCAACCCTCAACCTCTCAGCCTCATCCCTCAACCTCTCAGCCTCAACCCTCAACCTCTCAGCCTCAACCTCTCAGCCTCAACCCTCAACCTCAACCCTTAACCTCTCAGCCTCAACCCTCAACCTCTCAGCCTCAACCTCTCAGCCTCAACCTCTCAGCCTCAACCCTCAACTTCAACCCTTAACCTCTCAGCCTCAACCCTCAACCTCTCAGCCTCAACCTCTCAGCCTCAACCCTCAGCCTCTCAGTCTCAACCTCTCAGCCTCAACCCTCAGCCTCTCAGCCTCAACCTCTCAGCCTCAACCCTCAACCTCTCAGCCTCAACCTCTCAGCCTCAACCCTCAGCCTCTCAGTCTCAACCTCTCAGCCTCAACCCTCAACCTCTCAGCCTCAACCCTCAACCTCTCAGCCTCAACCTCAATCTCAACCTCTCAGCCTCAACCCTCAACCCTCAACCCTCAACCTCTCAGCCTCAACCTCTCAGCCTCAACCCTCAACTTCTCAGCCTCAACCTCTCAGCCTCAATCTCTCAGCCTCAACCCTCAGCCTCAACCCTCAACCTCTCAGCCTCAACCCTCAACCTCTCAGCCTCAATCTCTCAGCCTCAACCCTCAACCTTCAACCCTCAACCTCAGCCCTCAACCTCTCAGCCTCAACCTCTCAGCCTCAACCCTCAACCTCTCAGCCTCAACCTCTCAGCCTCAACCCTCAACCCTCAACCTCAACCCTCAACCTCTCAGCCTCAACCTCTCAGCCTCAACCCTCAACCCTCAACCTCTCAGCCTCAACCTCTCAGCCTCAACCTCTCAGCCTCAACCTCTCAGCCTCAACCCTCAACCCTCAACCTCTCAGCCTCAACCTCTCAGCCTCAACCTCTCAGCCTCATCCCTCAACCTCTCAGCCTCAACCTCTCAGCCTCAACCTCAACCCTCAACCTCTCAGCCTCAACCTCAACCCTCAACCTCAATCTCAACCCTCAACCTCTCAGCCTCAACCTCTCAGCCTTAACCCTCAACCTCTCAGCCTCAACCCTCAACCTCTCAGCCTCAATCTCTCAGCCTCAACCCTCAACCTTCAACCCTCAACCTCAACCCTCAACCTCTCAGCCTCAACCTCTCAGCCTCAACCCTCAACCTCTCAGCCTCAACCTCTCAGCCTCAACCCTCAACCCTCAACCTCAACCCTCAACCTCTCAGCCTCAACCTCTCAGCCTCAACCCTCAACCTCAACCCTCAACCTCTCAGCCTCAACCCTCAACATCTCAGCCTCAACCCTCAACCTCAACCTCAACCCTCAACCTCAACCCTCAACCTCAACCCTCAACCTCTCAGCCTCAACCTATCAGCCTCAACCCTCAACCTCAACCCTCAACCTCTCAGCCTCAACCCTCAACATCTCAGCCTCAACCTCAACCTCAACCCTCAACCTCAACCCTCAACCCTCAACCTCAACCCTCAACCTCTCAGCCTCAACCTCTCAGCCTCAACCCTCAACCTCAACCCTCAACCTCTCAGCCTCAACCTATCAGCCTCAACCCTCAACCTCTCAGCCTCAACCTATCAGCCTCAACCCTCAACCTCAACCCTCAACCTCTCAGCCTCAACCTATCAGCCTCAACCCTCAACCTCTCAGCCTCAACCTCTCAGCCTCAACCCTCAACCCTCAACCTCAACCTCTCAGCCTCAACCCTCAACCTCTCAGCCTCAACCTATCAGCCTCAACCCTCAACCTCTCAGCCTCAACCCTCAACCTCAACCCTCAACCTCTCAGCCTCAACCTATCAGCCTCAACCCTCAACCTCTCAGCCTCAACCTATCAGCCTCAACCCTCAACCTCTCAGCCTCAACCTATCAGCCTCAACCCTCAACCTCAACCCTCAACCTCTCAGCCTCAACCTATCAGCCTCAACCCTCAACCTCTCAGCCTCAACCTCTCAGCCTCAACCCTCAACCTCTCAGCCTCAACCTATCAGCCTCAACCCTCAACCTCTCAGCCTCAACCCTCAACCTCAACCCTCAACCTCTCAGCCTCAACCTATCAGCCTCAACCCTCAACCTCTCAGCCTCAACCTCTCAGCCTCAACCCTCAACCTCTCAGCCTCAACCTATCAGCCTCAACCCTCAACCTCTCAGCCTCAACCCTCAACCTCAACCCTCAACCTCTCAGCCTCAACCTATCAGCCTCAACCCTCAACCTCTCAGCCTCAACCTAGGTTACTGTTGATAGGTTAAGTAATAATTGTAAATAAGAAGGAATAAGATGCTTATCTTAACATACTAAGAAGGTTAGGTGAGGTTGGTGTTTTCTATGAAGCTTTTCAAGGTATACTAAAATATTCACAATCAATTAGTATGTCACATATGCACTTATTAAATAAGCCAATATTGACTAAAAGCAAGTGCGAGAACGGGTTGCAATATGAGGAATGTTGCTGCTCTCTGATTGCCAAACGAAACACAGTAGTGACCTCTATCGGCACGCAGGTGAACCAACAAATATCTTCCTAAGTGGACCTACCTGAATTGCACCTAAGCATCTTCTTAGGGCACACTTAGGAACCTTCGTAGCAAACCTACTTACGAAGAAATACATGGAGCTTCCTGAATCTAGGTCCTGGTTCCTTGGGTTGCCTATCATGACCCAAGAACCACACATTATCTTGCAAATTTAAGAAAAGGCTTACCACACAGAAATATCCAACTTGTTCTTTCTAAGGACCCTAGACCCAATCCACCCCTCTGTATGCTTGACCCCAATGGGGTATTCGTAGGTAGGGACCCCCTATTGATGACGTCAAGTCACATGACACCCCGCGACAAATAAGGAATATTCCCCCTGATTGGTCGATGAATCCGGGACACAGATAATTTTTCTACTCGCCTCTCTAGTGGTCAAAAACCACGCACGAACACTCAGGCAATCAATGACCATTACAGAAAATGAAGTGGTGTCAAGGACTAACTATACTATTCAGTCATGCTTCCATCCATACAATTCTCTATTCGAATATTTTCACTTCAAATACTAACGTATTCCACCCAAAACACATATTCAATAAACACACCAATTGAAATACATATTTCCCATTCCAGGAGTATGGACTAACACCCACCCCAACATCTAATCAGGCCACACAAACCAACTGGTTCCCTAACCTAACAGATTAACAAAAAAAATCATGATTTAGCTCCTGGGGGTCGAGAGGGCACTACATTGCTCAACCGTTCCTCAAAATCAATTCCTTATTTGCATCGTTATTCGCTACTCACAACACCGTACGCCACACTACAGCACGCCACACTACAGCACGCCGCACTACAGCACGCCACACTACAGCACGCCGCACTACAGCACGCCGCACTACAGCACGCCACACTACAGCACGCCTCACTACAGCACGCCACACTACTGCACGCCACACTACAGCACGCCGCACTACAGCACGCCACACTACAGCACGCCGCACTACAGCACGCCACACTACAGCACGCCGCACTACAGCATGCCACACTACAGCACGCCTCACTACAGCACGCCACACTACTGCACGCCACACTACTGCACGCCACACTACAGCACGCCTCACTACAGCACGCCACACTACTGCACGCCACACTACTGCACACCACACTACAGCACGCCACACTACAGCACACCACACTACAGCACGCCACACTACAGCACGCCACACTACAGCACGCCACACTACAGCACGCCACACTACAGCACGCCACACTACAGCACACCACACTACAGCACGCCACACTACAGCACGCCACACTACAGCACGCCACACTACAGCATGCCACACTACAGCACGCCTCACTACAGCACGCCACACTACAGCACGCCACACTACAGCACGCCACACTACAGCACACCACACTACAGCACGCCACACTACAGCACGCCACACTACAGCACGCCACACTACAGCACGCCACACTACAGCACGCCACACTACAGCACACCACACTACAGCACGCCACACTACAGCACGCCACACTACAGCACACCACACTACAGCACGCCACACTACAGCACGCCACACTACAGCACGCCACACTACAGCACGCCACACTGCAGCACACCACACTACAGCACACCACACTACAGCACGCCACACTACAGCACGCCACACTACAGCACGCCACACTACAGCACGCCACACTACAGCATGCCACACTACAACACGCCTCACTACAGCACGCCACACTACAGCACGCCACAATACAGCACGCCACACTACAGCACACCACACTACAGCACGCCACACTACAGCACGCCACACTACAGCACGCCACACTACAGCATGCCACACTACAGCACGCCTCACTACAGCACGTAACACTACAGCACGCCACACTACAGCACGCCACACTACAGCACGCCACACTACTACACGCCACACTACAGCACGCCACACTACTGCACGCTACAATACAGTACGCAACACCACAGCACGCCACACTACTGCACGCTACACTACAGCACGCCACACTACAGCACGCCACACTACAACACGCCACACTACAGCACGCCACACTACTGCACGCTACAATACAGTACGCAACACCACAGCACGCCACACTACAACACGCCACACTACAGCACGCCACACTACTGCACGCTACAATACAGTACGCAACACCACAGCACGCCACACTACAACACGCCACACTACAGCACGCCACACTACTGCACGCTACACTACAGCACGCCACACTACAGCAGGCCACACTACAGCACGCCACACTACAGCATGCAACACTACAGCACGCCACACTACTGCGCATCACACTACAGTACGCCACACTACTGCACGTCACACTTCAGTGCGCCACACTAAAGCACGCCACACTACAGTACGCCACACTACAGCACGTCACACTACAGCACGCCACACTACAGCACGCTTCACTACAGCACGCCACACTACAGCACGCCACACTACAGCACGCCACACTATTGCACGTCACACTACAGTACGCCACATAACAGCACGCCACACTATTGCACATCACACTACAGCACGCCACACTACAGTACGTCACACTACTGCACGCCACACTATAGCACACCACACTACAGCACGTCACACTAGAGCACGATACACTACAGTACGCCACACTACTGCACGCCACACTACAGCACGCCACACTACTGCACCCCACAGCACACTACAGCCCACCATACTGCAGTACGCCACACTACAGTACGCCACACTACAGCAGGCCACACTACAGCACGCCACACTACAGCACGCCACACTACAGCACGCCACACTACAGCACACCACACTACAGCACGCCACACTACAGCACGCCACACTACAGCACGCCACACTACAGCATGCCACACTACAGCACGCCTCACTACAGCACGCCACACTACAGCACGCCACACTACAGTACGCCACACTACAGCACACCACACTACAGCACGCCACACTACAGCACGCCACACTACAGCACGCCACACTACAGCACGCCACACTACAGCACGCCACACTACAGCACACCACACTACAGCACGCCACACTACAGCACGCCACACTACAGCACGCCACACTACAGCACGCCACACTGCAGCACACCACACTACAGCACACCACACTACAGCACGCCACACTACAGCACGCCACACTACAGCACGCCACACTACAGCACGCCACACTACAGCATGCCACACTACAACACGCCTCACTACAGCACGCCACACTACAGCACGCCACACTACAGCACGCCACACTACAGCACGCCACACTACAGCACACCACACTACAGCACGCCACACTACAGCACGCCACACTACAGCACGCCACACTACAGCATGCCACACTACAGCACGCCTCACTACAGCACGTAACACTACAGCACGCCACACTACAGCACGCCACGCTACAGCACGCCACACTACTACACGCCACACTACAGCACGCCACACTACTGCACGCTACAATACAGTACGCAACACCACAGCACGCCACACTACTGCACGCTACACTACAGCACGCCACACTACAGCACGCCACACTACTGCACGCTACACTACAGCACGCCACACTACAGCACGCCACACTACAACACGCCACACTACAGCACGCCACACTACTGCACGCTACAATACAGTACGCAACACCACAGCACGCCACACTACTGCACGCTACACTACAGCACGCCACACTACAGCAGGCCACACTACAGCACGCCACACTACAGCATGCAACACTACAGCACGCCACACTACTGCGCATCACACTACAGTACGCCACACTACTGCACGTCACACTTCAGTGCGCCACACTAAAGCACGCCACACTACAGTACGCCACACTACAGCACGTCACACTACAGCACGCCACACTACAGCACGCTTCACTACAGCACGCCACACTACAGCACGCCACACTACAGCACGCCACACTACTGCACGTCACACTACAGTACGCCACATTACAGCACGCCACACTATTGCACATCACACTACAGCACGCCACACTACAGTACGTCACACTACTGTACGCCACACTATAGCACACCACACTACAGCACACCACACTACAGCACGTCACACTAGAGCACGATACACTACAGCACGCCACACTACTGCACCCCACAGCACACTACAGCCCACCATACTGCAGTACGCCACACTACAGTACGCCACACTACAGCAGGCCACACTACTGCACGCCACACTACAGCACGCCAAACTACAGCACGCCACACAACAGCACGTCACACTAGAGCACGCTACACTACAGTACGTCACACTTCTGCACGCCACACGAGAGCACGCCACACCATGCACGCCACACTACTGCACCCCACACCACAGCACACCACACTGCAGCCCAGCATACTACAGTACGCCACACTACAGTACGCCACACTACAACAGGCCACACTACTGCACGTCACACTACAGCACGTCACACTACAGCACGTCACACCACAACACGCCACACCATAGCACGCCACACTATAGCACGCCACACTACAGCTCGCCTCACCATAGAACGTCACACTACAGCATGCCACACTACAGCACGTCACACTACAGCACGCCACACTACAGCACGCCACACCATAGCACGTCACAATATAGCACGCAATACTACAGCATGCAACACTACAGCACGTCACACTACAGCACGCCACACTACAGCACGCCACACTGCAGCAGGCCACACTACAGCACACCATACTACAGCACGCAACACTACAGCACGCCACACTACAGCACGCCACACTACAGCACGTCACACTACAGCACGCCACACTACAGCACGTCACACTACAGCACGCCACACTACAGCACGCCACACCATAACACGTCAAACTACAACACACCATACTACAGCAGGCAACACTACAGCACGTCACACTACAGCACGCCACACTACAGCACGCCACACTACAGCACGCCACACCATAGCACGTCACACTACAGCACGCCACACTACAGCACGTCACACTAAAGACCGGCACACTACAGCACGTCACGGTACAGCACGTCACACTACAGCACGTCACACTACAGCACGCCATACCACAGCACGTCACACTACAGCCCGCCACACTACAGCACGTCACACTACAGAACGCCACACTACAGCACGTCACACTACAGCACGGCACACTACAGCACGTCACGCTACAGCACGTCACACTACAGCACGTCACACTACAGCACGCCACATCATCGCAGCCACACTACAGCACACCACACTACAGTACGTCACCCTACAGCACGCCACACTACAGCACGTCACACTACAGCACGTCACACTACAGCACGTCACACTACAGAACGCCACACTACAGCACGTCACATTACAGCACGCCACACTACAGCACGTCACACTGAAGCACGTCACACTACAGAACGTCACACTGCAACACGTCACACTACAGCACGCCACACCATCGCACGTCACACTAGAGCACGTCACACTAGAGCACGTGACACTACAGCACGCCACACTACAGCACGTCACAGTACAGCACGTCACACTACAGCACGTCACACTAAAGTACGTCACATTACAGCACACCACACTACAGCACGTCACACTAAAGAACGTCACACTACAGCACGTCACACTACAGCACGCAATACCATAGCACGTCACACCATAGCACACTCCACTACAGCACGCCACACTACAGTACGCAACACTACAGCACTCCTCACTACAGCACGCCACACTACAGCACGCCACACTACAGCACGTCACACTACAGCACGCCACACTACAGCACGCCACACTACAGCACGCCTCACCACAGCACGTCTCTCCATAGCACGCCACACTACTGCACGTCACACCACAGCACGCTAAACTACAGCACGCCACACTACAGCACGCCATACTACAGCACGCCACACAACAGCACGCCACACAACAGCACGCCACACTATAGCACGCCACACAACAGCACGCCACACTACAGCACGCCACACTACAGCACGCCATACTACAGCACGCCACACTACAGCACGCCACAATACAGCACGCCACACTACAGCACGCCACACTACTGCACGCCACACTACAGCACGCCACACTACAACATGCCACATTTCAGCACGCCATACTACAGCACGCCACACTACAGCACGCCTCACTACAGCACGCCACACTACTAAACGCCACACCACAGCACGCCACACCACAGCACGCTACACTACAGCACGCCACACTACAGCACGCCACACTACATCATGCTACATTTCAGCACGCCATACTACAGCACGCCACACTACAGCACGCCTCACTACAGCACGCCACACTACTGAACGCCACACTACTGCACGCCTCACTACTGAAGGCCACACCACAGCACGCTACACTACAGCACGCTACACCACAGCACACCACACCACAGCACGGCACACCACAGCACGCTACACTACAGCACGCCACACTACAGCACGCCACACTACATCATGCCACATTTCAGCACGCCATACTACAGCACGCCACACTACAGCACGCCTCACTACAGCACGCCACACTACTGAACGCCACACTACTGCACGCCTCACTACTGAACGCCACACCACAGCACGCTACACTACAGCACGCTACACCACAGCACACCACACCACAGCACGCCACACCACAGCACGCTACACTACAGCACGCCACACCACAGCACGCCACACCACAGCACGCCACACCGCAGCACGCTACACTACAGCACGCCACATTTTAGTACGCCATACTACAGCACGCTACACTACAGCACGCTACACTAAAGCACGTCACAATACGGCACGCCACACTACAGCACGCCACACCACAGCACGCCACACCACAGCACGCCACACTACTGCATGCCACACTACAGCACGCCACACTACAGCACGCCACACCACAGCACGCCACACCACAGCACGCCACACTACTGCGCGCCACACCACAGCACGCTACACTACAGCACGCTTTACAATAGCACGCCACACTACAGCACGCCACACTACAGCACGCTACACTACAGCACGTCACACTACAGCACGTCACACTACAGCACGCCACATCATCGCAGCCACACTACAGCACACCACACTACAGTACGTCACCCTACAGCACGCCACACTACAGCACGTCACACTACAGCACGTCACACTACAGCACGTCACACTACAGAACGCCACACTACAGCACGTCACATTACAGCACGCCACACTACAGCACGTCACACTGAAGCACGTCACACTACAGAACGTCACACTGCAACACGTCACACTACAGCACGCCACACCATCGCACGTCACACTAGAGCACGTCACACTAGAGCACGTGACACTACAGCACGCCACACTACAGCACGTCACAGTACAGCACGTCACACTACAGCACGTCACACTAAAGTACGTCACATTACAGCACACCACACTACAGCACGTCACACTAAAGAACGTCACACTACAGCACGTCACACTACAGCACGCAATACCATAGCACGTCACACCATAGCACACTCCACTACAGCACGTCACACTACAGCACGCCACACTACAGTACGCAACACTACAGCACTCCTCACTACAGCACGCCACACTACAGCACGCCACACTACAGCACGTCACACTACAGCACGCCACACTACAGCACGTCTTACTACAGCACGCCACACTACAGCACGCCACACTACAGCACGCCTCACCACAGCACGTCTCTCCATAGCACGCCACACTACTGCACGTCACACCACAGCACGCTAAACTACAGCACGCCACACTACAGCACGCCATACTACAGCACGCCACACAACAGCACGCCACACAACAGCACGCCACACTATAGCACGCCACACAACAGCACGCCACACTACAGCACGCCACACTACAGCACGCCATACTACAGCACGCCACACTACAGCACGCCACAATACAGCACGCCACACTACAGCACGCCACACTACTGCACGCCACACTACAGCACGCCACACTACAACATGCCACATTTCAGCACGCCATACTACAGCACGCCACACCACAGCACGCCTCACTACAGCACGCCACACTACTGAACGCCACACCACAGCACGCCACACCACAGCACGCTACACTACAGCACGCCACACTACAGCACGCCACACTACATCATGCTACATTTCAGCACGCCATACTACATTACGCCACACTACAGCACGCCTCACTACAGCACGCCACACTACTGAACGCCACACTACTGCACGCCTCACTACTGAAGGCCACACCACAGCACGCTACACTACAGCACGCTACACCACAGCACACCACACCACAGCACGCCACACCACAGCACGCTACACTACAGCACGCCACACTACAGCACGCCACACTACATCATGCCACATTTCAGCACGCCATACTACAGCACGCCACACTACAGCACGCCTCACTACAGCACGCCACACTACTGAACGCCACACTACTGCACGCCTCACTACTGAACGCCACACCACAGCACGCTACACTACAGCACGCTACACCACAGCACACCACACCACAGCACGCCACACCACAGCACGCTACACTACAGCACGCCACACCACAGCACGCCACACCACAGCACGCCACACCGCAGCACGCTACACTACAGCACGCCACATTTTAGTACGCCATACTACAGCACGCTACACTACAGCACGCTACACTACAGCACGTCACAATACGGCACGCCACACTACAGCACGCCACACCACAGCACGCCACACCACAGCACGCCACACTACTGCATGCCACACTACAGCACGCCACACTACAGCACGCCACACCACAGCACGCCACACCACAGCACGCCACACTACTGCGCGCCACACCACAGCACGCTACACTACAGCACGCTTTACAATAGCACGCCACACTACAGCACGCCACACTACAGCACGCTACACTACAGCACGCCACACCACAGCAAGCCACACCACAGCACGCCACACTACAGCACGCCACACTACAGCACGCTACACTACAGCACGCCACACTACTGCACGCCACACTACAGCACGCCACACTGCAGTACGTCACACTACAGCATGTAACACCACAGCACGCCGCACTACAGCACGCCACACCACAGCGCGCCACACTACTGCACGCCACACTACAGCACGCCACATTTCAGCACGCTATACTACAGCAAGCCACACTACAGCACGTCACACTACAGCACACCACACTACAGCACGTCACACTACAGCACGCCACATTTCAGCACGCTATACTACAGCAAGCCACACTACAGCACGCCACACCACAGCACGCCACACCACAGCACGCAACACTACAGCACGCCTCACCACAGCACGTCTCACCATAGCACGCCACACTACTGCACGTCACACCACAGCACGCTAAACTACAGCACGCTAAACTACAGCATGCCACACTACAGCACGCACACTACAACACGCCACACTACAGCACGCCACACTACAGCACACCTTACTACAGCACGCCACATTTCAGCACGCCATACTACAGCACGCCACACAACAGCACGCCACATTTCAGCACGCTATACTACAGCAAGCCACACTACAGCACGTCACACTACAGCACACCACACTACAGCACGTCACACTACAGCACGCCACATTTCAGCACGCCATACTACAGCAAGCCACACTACAGCACTCCACACCACAGCACGCCACACCACAGCACGCCACACTACTGCACGCCACACCACAGCACGCCACACTACTGCAAGCCACACCACAGCACGCCACACCACAGCACGCTACACTAAGCACGCTTTACAACAGCACGCCACACTACAGCACGCCACACCACAGCACGCCACACCACAGCATGCCACACTACAACACGCAACACTACAGCACGCCACACTACTGCACGCCACACTACAGCACGTCACACTACAGCACGTAACACCACAGCACGCCGCACCACAACAGGCCACACTACAGCACGCCACACTACAACACGCCACAATACAGCACACCACACTACAGCACGCCACACTACTGCAAGTAACACCACAGCACGCCACACCACAGCAGGCCACCCCACAGCACGCCACACCACAGCACGCCACACTACAGTAGGCCACACTACAGCACGCCGCACCACAACAGGCCACACTACAACACGCCACAATACAGCAGGCCACACTACTGCACGCCACAACACAGCACGCCACACTACAGCACGCCACACTACAGCACGCCACACTACAGCACGCCACACTACAGCACGCCACACCACAGCACGCCACACCACAGCACGCCACACTACTGCATGCCACACTACAGCACGCCACACTACAGCACGCCACACCACAGCACGCCACACCACAGCACGCCACACTACTGCGCGCCACACCACAGCACGCTACACTACAGCACGCTTTACAATAGCACGCCACACTACAGCACGCCACACTACAGCACGCTACACTACAGCACGCCACACCACAGCAAGCCACACCACAGCACGCCACACTACAGCACGCCACACTACAGCACGCTACACTACAGCACGCCACACTACTGCACGCCACACTACAGCACGCCACACTGCAGTACGTCACACTACAGCATGTAACACCACAGCACGCCGCACTACAGCACGCCACACCACAGCGCGCCACACTACTGCACGCCACACTACAGCACGCCACATTTCAGCACGCTATACTACAGCAAGCCACACTACAGCACGTCACACTACAGCACACCACACTACAGCACGTCACACTACAGCACGCCACATTTCAGCACGCTATACTACAGCAAGCCACACTACAGCACGCCACACCACAGCACGCCACACCACAGCACGCAACACTACAGCACGCCTCACCACAGCACGTCTCACCATAGCACGCCACACTACTGCACGTCACACCACAGCACGCTAAACTACAGCACGCTAAACTACAGCATGCCACACTACAGCACGCACACTACAACACGCCACACTACAGCACGCCACACTACAGCACACCTTACTACAGCACGCCACATTTCAGCACGCCATACTACAGCACGCCACACAACAGCACGCCACATTTCAGCACGCTATACTACAGCAAGCCACACTACAGCACGTCACACTACAGCACACCACACTACAGCACGTCACACTACAGCACGCCACATTTCAGCACGCCATACTACAGCAAGCCACACTACAGCACTCCACACCACAGCACGCCACACCACAGCACGCCACACTACAGCACGCCACACCACAGCACGCCACACCACAGCATGCCACACTACAACACGCAACACTACAGCACGCCACACTACTGCACGCCACACTACAGCACGTCACACTACAGCACGTAACACCACAGCACGCCGCACCACAACAGGCCACACTACAGCACGCCACACTACAACACGCCACAATACAGCACACCACACTACAGCACGCCACACTACTGCAAGTAACACCACAGCACGCCACACCACAGCAGGCCACCCCACAGCACGCCACACCACAGCACGCCACACTACAGTAGGCCACACTACAGCACGCCGCACCACAACAGGCCACACTACAACACGCCACAATACAGCAGGCCACACTACTGCACGCCACAACACAGCACGCCACACTACAGCACGCCACACTACAGCACGCCACACTACAGCACGCCACACTACAGTAGGCCACACTACAGCACGCCGCACCACAACAGGCCACACTACAACACGCCACACTACAGCACGCCACACTACTGCACGCCACAACACAGCACGCCACACTACAGCACGCCACACTACAGCAGGCCACACTACTGCACGCCACAACACAGCACGCCACACTACAGCACGCCACACTACATCAGGCCACACTACTGCACGCCACCCCACATCACGCCACACCACAACACGCCACACTACAGCAGGCCACACTACTGCACGCCACAACACAGCACGCCACACTACAGCACGTCACTCCACAGCACGCTACACCACAGCACGCTACACCACAGCACGCCACACTAAAGCTCGTCGCTCTACAGCACGTCACACTACAGTACGTCACACTACAGCACGTCACACTACAGCTCTTCACACTACAGCACGCCACACTACAGCACGCCGCACTACACAACGTCACACTACAGCACGTCACACTACAGCACGCCACACTACAGCACGCTACACTACAGCACGCTTTACAACAGCACGCCACACTACAGCACGCCACACTACAGCACGCTACACTACAGCACGCCACACCACAGCACGCCACACCACAGCACGCCACACTACAGCACGCCACACTACAGCACACTACACTACAGCACGCCACACTACTGCACGCCACACTACAGCATGTCACACTACAGCATGTAACACCACAGCACGCCGCACTACAGCACGCCACACCACAGCGCGCCACACTACTGCACGCCACACTACAGCACGCCACATTTCAGCACGGTATACTACAGCAAGCCACACTACAGCACGTCACACTACAGCACACCACACTACAGCACGTCACACTACAGCACGCCACATTTCAGCACGCCATACTACAGCAAGCCACACTACAGCACGCCACACTACAGCACGCCATATTACAGCACGCCACACTACAGCACGTCACACTACAGCACGCCACACTACAGCACACCTTACTACAGCACGCCACATTTCAGCACGCCATACTACAGCACGCCACACAACAGCACGCCACATTTCAGCACGCTATACTACAGCAAGCCACACTACAGCCCGTCACACTACAGCACACCACACTACAGCACGTCACACTACAGCACGCCACATTTCAGCACGCCATACTACAGCAAGCCACACTACAGCACTCCACACCACAGCACGCCACACCACAGCACGCCACACTACTGCACGCCACACCACAGCACGCCACACTACTGCAAGCCACACCACAGCACGCCACACCACAGCACGCTACACTAAGCACGCTTTACAACAGCACGCCACACTACAGCACGCCACACCACAGCACGCCACACCACAGCATGCCACACTACAGCACGCAACACTACAGCACGCCACACTACTGCACGCCACACTACAGCACGTCACACTACAGCACGTAACACCACAGCACGCCGCACCACAACAGGCCACACTACAGCACGCCACACTACAACACGCCACAATACAGCACGCCACACTACAGCACGCCACACTACAACACGCCACAATACAGCACGCCACACTACAGCACGCCACACTACTGCAAGTAACACCACAGCACGCCACACCACAGCAGGCCACCCCACAGCACGCCACACCACAGCACGCCACACTACAGTAGGCCACACTACAGCACGCCGCACCACAACAGGCCACACTACAACACGCCACAATACAGCAGGCCACACTACTGCACGCCACAACACAGCACGCCACACTACAGCACGCCACACTACAGCACGCCACACTACAGCACGCCACACTACAGTAGGCCACACTACAGCACGCCGCACCACAACAGGCCACACTACAACACGCCACACTACAGCACGCCACACTACTGCACGCCACAACACAGCACGCCACACTACAGCACGCCACACTACAGCAGGCCACACTACTGCACGCCACAACACAGCACGCCACACTACAGCACGCCACACTACATCAGGCCACACTACTGCACGCCACCCCACATCACGCCACACCACAACACGCCACACTACAGCAGGCCACACTACTGCACGCCACAACACAGCACGCCACACTACAGCACGTCACTCCACAGCATGCTACACCACAGCACGCTACACCACAGCACGCCACACTAAAGCTCGTCGCTCTACAGCACGTCACACTACAGTACGTCACACTACAGTACGTCACACTACAGCACGTCACACTACAGCTCTTCACACTACAGCACGCCACACTACAGCACGCCGCACTACACAACGTCACACTACAGCACGTCACACTACAGCACGCCACACTACAGCACGTCACACTACAGCACGCCACACTACAGCTCGTCACACTACAGCACGTCACACTACAGCACGCCACACCACAGCACGCTACACTACAGCACGCTTTACAACAGCACGCCACACTACAGCACGCCACACTACAGCACGCTACACTACAGCACGCCACACCACAGCACGCCACACCACAGCACGCCACACTACAGCACGCCACACTACAGCACACTACACTACAGCACGCCACACTACTGCACGCCACACTACAGCACGCCACACTACAGCATGTCACACTACAGCATGTAACACCACAGCACGCCGCACTACAGCACGCCACACCACAGCGCGCCACACTACTGCACGCCACACTACAGCACGCCACATTTCAGCACGCTATACTACAGCAAGCCACACTACAGCACGTCACACTACAGCACACCACACTACAGCACGTCACACTACAGCACGCCACATTTCAGCACGCCATACTACAGCAAGCCACACTACAGCACGCAACACCACAGCACGCCACACCACAGCACGCCACACTACAGCACGCCTCACCACAGCACGTCTCACCATAGCACGCCACACTACTGCACGTCACACCACAGCACGCTAAACTACAGCACGCTAAACTACAGCATGCCACACTACAGCACGCACAATACAGCACGCCACACTACAGCACGCCACACTACAGCACGCCTTACTACAGCACGCCACATTTCAGCACGCCATACTACAGCACGCCACACAACAGCACGCCACAAAACAGCACGCCACACTACAGCACGGCATACTACAGCACGCCACACAACAGCACGCCACACAACAGCACGCCACACCACAGCACGCCACACAACAGCACGTCATACTACAGCACGCCACACAACAGCACGCCACACTACAGCACGCCTTACTACAGCACGCCACATTTCAGCACGCCATACTACAGCACGCCACACAACAGCACGCCACAAAACAGCACGGCATACTACAGCACGCCATACTACAGCACGCCACACAACAGCACGCCACATTTCAGCACGCTATACTACAGCAAGCCACACTACAGCACGTCATACTACAGCACACCACACTACAGCACGTCACACTACAGCACGCCACATTTCAGCACGCCATACTACAGCAAGCCACACTACAGCACGCCACATCACAGCACGCCACACCACAGCACGCCACACTACTGCACGCCACACCACAGCACGCCACACTACTGCACGCCACACCACAGCACGCCACACCACAGCACGCTACACTACAGCACGCTTTACAACAGCACGCCAATCTACAGCACGCCACACCACAGCACGCCACACCACAGCACGCCACACTACAGCACGCAACACTACAGCACGCCACACTACTGCACGCCACACTACAGCACGTCACACTACAGCACGTAACACCACAGCACGCTGCACCACAACAGGCCACACTACAGCACGCCACAATACAGCATGCCACAATACAGCACGCCACACTACAGCACGCCACACTACTGCAAGTAACACCACAGCACGCCACACTACAGCACGCCACCCCACAGCACGCCACACCACAACATGCCACACTACAGCAGGCCACATTACTGCACGCCACAACACAGCACGCCACACTACAGCACGCCACACCACAGCACGCCACACTACAGCAGGCCACACTACTGCACGCCACCCCACATCACGCCACACCACAGCACGCCACACTACAGCAGGCCACACTACTGCACGCCACACTACAGCACGCCACACTACAGCACGTCACTCCACAGCACGCTACACCACAGCACGCTACACCACAGCACGCCACACTAAAGCTCGTCGCTCTACAGCACGTCACACTACAGTACGTCACACTACAGCACGTCACACTACAGCTCTTCACACTACAGCATGCCACACTACAGTACGTCACACTACAGCACGCCACACTACAACACGTCACACTAAAGCTCGTCACACTTCAGCCCGCCACACCACAGCACGTAACACTACAGCACGCCACACTACAGCACGCCACACTACAGCACGTCACACTACAGCTCGTCACACTACAGCCCGCCACACTACAACACGTCACACTACAGCCCGTCACACTACAGCACGTCACACTACAGCACGCCACACTACAGCACGTCATACTACAGCACGTCATACTACAGCACGCCACGCTACAGCTTGTCACACTACAGCACGTTACACTGTAGCACGCCACACTACAGCTCGTCACACTACAGCACGCCACACTACAGCACGCCACACTACAGCTCATCACACTACAGCACGTCACACTACAGCACGTCACACAACAGCACGCCACACTACAGCACGCCGCACTACACAACGTCACACTACAGCACGTCACACTACAGCACGCCACACTACAGCACGTCACACTACAGCACGCCACACTACAGCTCGTCACACTACAGCACGTCACACTACAGCTCGTTACACTACAGCACGTCACTAGAGCTCGTCACACTACAGCACGTCACACTACAGCCAGTTGCACTACAGCACGTCACACAACAGCACGCCACACTACAGCCCGTCATACTACAGAACGTCGTCCTACAGTCCGTCACACTACAGCACGCCACTCTACAGCCCGTCACACTTCAGCATGTCTCACTACAGTTCGTCGTACTACAGCACACCACACTACAGCTCGTCACACTACAGCACGTCACACTGCAGGTCGTCACACTACAGCACGTCATACTAAAACACGTCACACTAAAGCTCGTTACACTACAGCACGTCACACTACAGCTCGTCACACTACAGCACGTCACACTACAGCCCGTTACACTTCAGCAATCCTCACTACAGCACGGTACACTACAGCACGTCCACTGCAGTCCGCCACACTACAGCTCGTCACACAACACCACGTCACACTACAGTATGTTACACTACAGCACATCACACTACAGCCCGTTACACTACAGCACGTCACACTACAGCTCGTCACACTACAGCACGTTACACTACAGCCCGTTACACTACAGCAATCCTCACTACAGCATGGTACACTGCAGCACGTCCACTGCAGTCCGCCACACTACAGCTCGTCACACTACAGCACTTCACACTACAGTATGTTACACTACAGCACATCACACTATTGCCCGTTACACTACTGCAATCCACATTACAGCACGCTACACTACAGCCAGTCACTACATCGCGCCAAAATACAGCACGCAACACTGTAGCACACCACACTACAGTTCGTCACTCTACAGCACGTCACACTACCGAACGCCACACTACAGCACGCCACACTACAGCTCGTCACATTACAGCTCGTCAAACTACAGCACGTCACACTACAGTACGCAACACTACAGCTCGTCACACTACAGCACGCCTCACTACAGCTCGTCACACTACAGAATGCAACACTACAGCTCGTCACACTACAGCACGTCACACTACAGAACGCCACACTACAGCACGCCACACTACAGAATGCAACACTACAGCACGTCACACTACAGCACGCCACACGACAGCACGTCACACTACAGCACGTCACACTTCAGCACGCCACACTACAGCACGTCACACTACTGCACGTCACACTACTGCACGTCACACTACATCACGTCACTCTACAGCACGTCACACTTCAGCACGCCACACTACCGTAAGCAATGCATGTATTCTCAACACAACAATAAATAAACTAACAGGTCCTAAAACGCGTCCTCGTGCGCCCAGATCTCAACGTAACACTGTGACCTCTTTGGCGGCGCCAGCACTACAGTGCCCCGTCTCAACACATGTTGTGAAGCACAACCTGAGGCCACAGCCCACATTGCCAGTCGAAACCACAGCCCACATTGCCAGTCGAGGCCACAGCCCACATCGCGTGTCGAGGTCACAGCCTACATTGCCAGTCGAGGCCACACCCTATATTGTGTGCCGAGGACACAGCCTACATTGCCAGTCGAGGTCACACCCTACATTGTGTGCCGAGGCCACAGCCTACATTGTGTGTCGAGGTCACAGCCTACATTGTGTGTCGAGGCCACAGCCTACATTGTGTGTCGAGGCCACAGACTACTTTGCAAGTCGAGGCCACAGCCTACATTGTGTGTCGAGGCCACAGCCTACTTTGCAAGTCGAGGCCACAGCCTACATTTTGTGTCCAGGTCACAGCCTACATTGTGTGTCGAGGCCACAGCCCACATTGCCAGTCGAGGCCACAGCCTACATTGTATGTCGAGGCCAAAACCTGCAATGCCAATTGAGGCTACAGCCTACATTGCGTGTCGAGGCCACAGCCTACATTGCGTGTCGAGGCCACAGCCAACAATGCCAGTCGAGGCCACAGCCCACATTTCGTGTCGAGGCCACAGCCTACATTGAGTGTCGAGGCCACAGCCTACATTGCCAATTGAGGCCACAGCCTACGTTGCGTTTCGAGGCCACAGCCTACATTGCAAATTGAGGCCACAGCCTACATTGCGTGTCGAGGCCACAGCCTACATTGTGTGTCGAGGCCACAGCCCACATTGCCACTCGAGGCCACAGCCCACATTTCGTGTCGAGGCCACAGCCCACATTGCCTGTCGAGGCCACAGCCTACACTGTGTGTCGAGGCCACATCCTACATTGTGTGTCGAGGCCACAGCCCACATTGCCATTCGAGGCCACAGCCCACATTTCGTGTCGAGGCCACAGCCCACATTGCCTGTCGAGGCCACAGCCTACATTGTGTGTCGAGGTCACAGCCTACATTGTGTGTCGAGGCCACAGCCCACATTGCCAGTCGAGACAACAGCCTACAATGTGTGTCGAGGTCACAGCCTACATTGCGTGTCGAGGTCACAGCCTACATTGCGTGTCGAGGCCACAGCCCACATTGCGTGTCGAGGCCACAGCCCACATTGCGTGTCGAGGCCACAGCCTACATTGCCAGTCGAGGCAACAGTCTACATTGCGTGTCGAGGTCACAGCCTACACTGTGTGTCAAGGCCACAGCCTACATTGCGTGTCGAGGCCACAGCCTACATTGCGTGTCGAGGCCACACCCTACATTGCGTGTCGAGGCCACAGCCTACACTGTGTGTCAAGGCCACAGCCAACATTGCCAGTCGAGGCCACAGCCTACATTGAGTGTCGAGGCCACAGCCTACATTGCCAATTGAGGCCACAGCCTACGTTGCGTGTCGAGGCCACAGCCTACATTGCAAATTGAGGCCACAGCCTACATTGCGTGTCGAGGCCACAGTCTACATTGTGTGTCGAGGCCACAGCCCACATTGCCAGTCGAGTCCACAGCCTACATTGCGTTTTGAGGCCACAGCCAACTTTGTGTGTCGAGGCCACAGCCCACATTGCGTGTCGAGGCCACAGCTCACATTGTGTGTCGAGGCCACAGCCTGCATTGCAAATTGAGGCCACAGCCCACATTGCCAGTCGAGTTCACAGCCTACATTGTGTGTCGAGGCCAGAGCCTTCATTGCCAATTGAGGCCACAGCCCACATTCTGTGTCGAGGCCACAGCCTACATTGCGTGTCGAGGTCACAGCCTACATTGCGTGTCGAGGCCACAGCCCACATTGCGTGTCGAGGCCACAGCCTACATTGCGTGTCGAGGCCACAGCCCACATTGCCAATTGAGGGTACAGCCTATATTGCCAGTCGAGGCCACAGCCTACATTGATTGTCGAGGCCACAGCCTACATTGCGTTTCGAGGCCACAGCCTACATTGCCAGTCGAGGCCACAGCCTACATTGAGTGTCGAGGCCACAGCCTACATTGAGTGTCGAGGCCACAGCCAACATTGCCAGTCGAAGCCACAGCCTACATTGCGTGTCGAGGCCACAGCCTACATTGCCAATTGAGGCCACAGCCTACATTGCGTGTCGAGGCCACAGCCTACATTGCCAATTGAGGCCACAACCTACATTGCGTGTCGAGGCCAAAGCCTACATTGTGTGTCGAGGCCACAGCCAACATTGCCAGTCGAGGCCACAGCCCACATTTCGTGTCGAGGCCACACCCTACATTGCCAATTGAGGCAACAGCCTGCATTGCGTGTCGAGGCCACTGCGTATATTGTGTGTCGAAGCCACAGCCCACATTGCCAGTCGAGGCCACAACCTACATTGTGTATTGAGGCACAACCTACATTGTGTATCGAGGCCACAACCTACATTGTGTATTGAGGCCACAACCTACATTGTGTATCGAGGCAACAACCTACATTGCCAGTCGAGGCCACAGCCTACATTGCGTTTCGAGGCCACAGCTTACATTGCGTTTCGAGGCCACAGCCTACATTGCCAGTCGAGGCCACAGCCTACATTGAGTGTCGAGGCCACAGCCTACATTGAGTGTCGAGGCCACAGCCTACATTGCGTGTCGAGGCCACAGCCTACATTGCCATTCGAGGCCACAACCTACATTGTGTATTGAGGCCACAACCTACATTGTGTATCGAGGCCACAACCTACATTGTGTATCGAGGCCACAACCTACATTGCCAGTCGAGGCCACAGCCTACATTGCTTGTCGAGGCCACAGCCCACATTGCGTGTCAAGGCCACAGCCTACATTGTGTGTCGAGGCCACTGCCTACATTGTGTGTCTAGGCCTCAGCTTACATTGAGAGTCGAGGCCACAGCCTACATCGCGTGTCGAGGCCACAGCCCACATTGCGTGTCGAGGCCACAACCCGCATTGCGTGTCGAGGCCACAGTCCACATTGCCAGTTGAGGCCATAGCCTACATTGTGTGTCGAGGCCACAGCCTACATTGCGTGTCGAAGCCACAGCCCACATTGCCAGTTGAGGCCATAGCCTACATTGTGTGTCGAGGCCACAGCCTACATTGCCAGTCGAGGTCACAGCCCACATTGCGTGTCGAGACCACAGCCCACATTGCGTGTCGAGGTCACAGCCCACATTGCGTGTCGAGACCACAGCCAACGTTGCCAGTCGAGATCACAGCCTACATTGTGTGTCGATGCCACAGCCCACGTTGTCAGTCGAGACCACAGCCTACATTGTGTGTCGAGGTCACAGCCCACATTGCGTATCGACGTCACAAACCATATTGCCTGTCGAGGCCACAGCCTTTTTTCCACATCTTGACCGAAACGCTGTGTGTAATAGTTGCTTTAGGCATAGTATGTATTAGCTCTATGTCCACTTGGGTTGGCCGGTAGAGTGACGGTCTCGCTTCATGCAGGTCGGCATTCAATTCCCCGACGGTTCAAATGGTTGGGCACCATTCCTTCCTCCCATCCCATTCCCAAACCCTTATCCTAACCCCTTCCCAGTGCTACATAGTCTTAATGGCTTGACGCTGTCTCCTGATAGTTCCATTTCATTCCTAAATCTGTGAAAAACTTTAAGCTGTACAGCAGGTAGAGCAGTGGCAGTTTTTGCTAGCGAGTCTGCCTTTTCCTTACCATCTATGTCAAAGTGACTTGGTATCCAATTTAGGGTGCTTAACAGCCCTTGATTGTGTGCTTCTTTTCCTATACGTAGGATTTCTGTGATGAGTTGTATATTATCTCTGTACTGGCTGGATAACAATGCCTGGAATGAAGATTTAGAGTAGGTATGAATGATGACATCATGTAAATTATTTTCATTTGTACAATTTATGGCCTCCTTCAGGGCATATAATTCCTTTTGCAATGTTGAGCACCCATTATTTAAGCTCCAGTAAGCTTCATGGTTGTTAGTGTAAACTGCTGCCCCAGCAGAACCTCTTTCTTGATCAACTGATCCATCTTCGAAGATGTGAGTCGTTGTTGGTCTTGAGATGGTTTCCATTTGTTGTTCTATGACTAATTTGAGCCTCTGCGAGTCACGTGCTGATTTTTCTAACTGGCAATCCTTCAGTGATTATCTTTAGACTCGATTCTTCCCATGGAGGAGGCTGCCGAAAGTGTTAATATGGTCAATCTTCCCCATTGTTTTTAATGGTCCGTTTCAAGTCCATTTTCACTAGAATCTTGACCAGATTATTGTTACATGCACTTGCTCTATATTAAAGGTATCTGTGAAGAGATCTGTGTATGCTATCTTTGACTGACAGTCTGGTGGTGGTTCCATCAAGTTTTGCTGTTATGGTGGCTATCCTTAGATTGATCCTGTTTTCTAAGGCTGGTAAGTTGGTTTCCATTCTTAGATTTTCTCGACGCGTCCATACAAATGCCCTTAGCATTGTTCTGAGGGCATCATTTTGAGACACTTCCAGTTTCTCCCATTGGTTATCATTGAGGGATGTAAGAGCAGGCGCATCATAGTCCATGAGTGACCTAACTGCTTGAACGCAGTACATTTTGAGTACTGGTAGATGCACCATCTCTAAGACTTGTCAGGGAGCGCAAAGCTGAGTTTATGGCTTTACAATGTTGCCGAAAATATTCAATTTCTTGAGGGAATTTCAACTGGCTGTCTATCATGACTCCTAGGTATTGAAAAGAGGTAACCCACTCAATTTTGTGTCCTTTTATTGCGAATCCAATGTCTCGAGTTCTCATTTTAACGGCCATTGCTTTTTTTTTGCTGTTTATTTTCACTGCTATGTGTTCCGCTTCCCTGCCGATGATGTCTAGGCATTTTTGTATATGGTTCCTGGCGCCTTTGAAATTGATGATGACCACAAAGTCGTCTGCAAAGTTAGGCAGTTTGGCTTTTGGTAACTTGAGCTTCATGAATTGTTCCATGAGACAGTTGAAGAGGAAGATGCTTAGTATTCCTCCCTGCGGAGTCTCATTTTCCAGCCTTTTATTTCCTTTGATTTCCTTATTCACCAGACAACACAGTGTAGCTGGAGCATTAGCTAGATCGAAGGCTTTATCTAGGTCTAGAAAAATAAGGAATACTAGGATTACAAACATAGGAATACAAACTAGGAATAGTTTGTCATTGATTTGATCCAGGAGGGAGGTAAGACATTCTGTGGTTCCAACAACTTTTCTGTAAGCAAACATATTTTGGTGCAGTGGATTGACTTTCCAGTCAATTCGATTAAAGCTATTCTTTCTGCAGTTTTGGCCAGACAGCTTGTTAATAAAATGGGTCTTGGATATCCCAGGTCTTTGGGTTTTGGAATGGGAACTATAATGGCTATAGTTCCAAGAGCGACTTTTCTATCATTATTCCAAGAAAGTTGTCGAGTTCTTGTCACCCATACTCTGTTGATGAGATTCAGGAAGGCTTCTTCACCCTTTTCTCCTAGCTTGGCCAGCATGTTGTAAGTGATTTTGTCCTCTCCTGGAGATGTGTTTTTATTTTTTTTTAGTTCTTCTGAGTTCTTTCAGATTAAAAGCTTGGTCTAGATAGTCAGGTAAGACTAAATCATCGTTTATTGATTTCATCTTGCTGCTTGAAGTCTTTGTTGGTGAGTCAGAGTTGCTTGAAGAAGTTGAATGGAACTGGTTCTTGAAGCAAATAGATTTACTAATCTTTCTGCTTTTTGCTGTGGATGAACATGATGGGGCTGAGCAGGAGGCGATTTTCCTTTGGTCTTGTTTATCTGCTTCCAGATGTCGCCCAAGGATGTATGCAGATTTAGATACACGCAGAAATCACAATAGCGTGGCATATCAAATGAACAAATCTATAAAGGCCGTGATGAGGGCTCGAACCTACGTCCGGGATAATCCAGAACGTAGGTTTGAGCCCTTATCACGGCTCTTGTGAATCATTTTTCAGCCCTTGTGGAGTTATTCATTTTATGCTGATTTAGCTTTCAGCAAATCCAGGGTGGTGGAATGGTACACCACTCGAGCCATTTTGCTTCTCTGATTTTTGTTGTTTCTTCGTGCACATGATCTCGGACAGCTCTAAGAAGTCCTAGACTAGCTTCGGTTCTGTCTCTTATGAAATTCTTTCATGCACAATTTAGTCTGTTATGTAGTTCTTTAGTCTTTCACAGAAATACCAATGGTCCTTATGTTGTTGAGTAGTTGTTCCTCTTAGGGACGGCGTGATTTGCTGCTCTATGTATTGCATTTACTAAAGCAAGTGTTGTCAAAAAGAGTGTAGTTTTGGTGCCAAGTTTAGAGAGAAACCTGAAACTTCGTCCTGTCTGCTTTGACAAAATTCCATCCGGGCTCGGGAGCTGGAGGTCTGGGAGGTAGTGCTATATTAATAACTGTTTTTGTAGCAAAGTGGTCACTAGTCAGAACATGATCAACTGACCAATGACACAACTCATAAATACTGGTGGAGACAAACGTGAGATCCAGCTTTCCTCCACCAGTGTGGGTTGGTTTCGTCGAGTTAAGCAGACTGACTTCAGGCACTTCATTCAAAAGGTGTTCAATATGTATTCCGTTGGCGTCGGTTCTTGACGAATCAAGTAGTAATTCACTATGAGCGTTGAGGTCACCCGAGATGATAGGTGTGGTGACTGCTATTTCAAAGATTGCAGAGAGAGAGACATATCGTGTTCACTATGGTTCCTATATACATTGAAGATGGACAGCATTGGTTTCTTCATAGTGAGATTAACTCCTATAATTTCGACGTCCTCACCACAGTTAAGCTGGTCGGTGATTGCTGTGGCATTGATATGATTTCTTACTAGTACTGAAGTGCCTCTGGTGCCACCTTGTGCAATTGGGCAGTGGAAACCTTGATATCCTGGAATATTGATATTTTTTCAGTCCTGGAGAGTGTCTTGAAGTAAAACAATATCAATGTTTTCCTTGAGAAGCACTGCTCTGAGTGTTTTTGCTTTGTTTTTGAATTGTTGGATATTCCACCGTATAATATTAAGATTGTCCAATATTCTGTTAGAGTTGAATCCATTGAGTCCATTGTGATTTCAAATGTGCTGATTTTCCCGACGGCTACTGTCTACTCGGTCTGAGTGGAGACTGCTACTGAGTGCTGAAATAATTCAGTTTCGTCACCTTCTTTTGCTTGCAGAAGTGTGGAAGAAATATGTTGTGTAGATTGTTTTTGAACTTTGTTGACATTTCCTTCTTTGACTGTGGGTTGGTCTGTTCCAGTGCTTGGAATACTTTGTCAAGCATCTTGCTGAAGGTCTCTGTCAGGGAAGCAAAATTCATTGGAACAGTAGTCTCTTGATATACCTCTGGCTGCCGTTCGTTTTTCCTTGGTAGGTGAGGAGACTCTGGGTTGGGTCATGGTGTCTTTGCTACCTCATGCTAGTGGGGCATTTGATGATGTAGGGGTGCTCATTCGTGCTTGGGATGTCATAAAGGCAATAGCAGGTGTATTCATTTTGTTGGCCTGATCTGTTCAGTTGCTGTTGCCTTGTGGAGTAGTGCTTTGTTTCCTCCAGTTATTCGAGGTTCTGTTCTTGTTTAGACTGGAAGGAATTGGTGCTTTAATTTGTTGTTGATTATTATTATCATTTATTCGGACTTGCCGAGGAGTGTTCCACTGACTTTTAACGGAGGGTCTGGTAGATTGTGGTCTTGGAGTTTTGGCTTTGGGTTGCTGGGTAGATCCGAAGGCTTCTATTCTTTTGACCCTTCCTGAACACTATTTGTTCCAGGCGTGATGTGTATCCCCGCAGTTTGTACATTTTGCGTTTGTTGGTTTGCCTTCTTTATGCAGATTTTTGCATGTCAGTGTTGTGAAGCTCACTGCATACTCCACATCGTTTCAGGCCTCTGCAGCCATCTTTATGGTGACCGAAGCGCTGACATCTGTAACAGCACATGGGCTCTGGATTGTATAGCCTTAGCCTGAATTGTTCATAGATCCCAACATTCAGAGTGTTGATGCGAGGTCCTTTAATTGTTACAAGGACCTGTCTTGTTTCTACATTGTCGTGCTTACACATTTCCGCCGTTGTGACATTGGGGCATTCTAAGAGCCTGCTTGCACTTACTTCAGTCGGGAAATGTTGTACTATCATCCTGGTGACTTTTCCTCTGGTTTTAGTTCAACTAGGTCTTCCGTATTCCTGAGGTTGTAATTATATTTGGGTTAGCTGTGGATCTGTTATATCTGTCTCTAATGTCAGGTTTGGCTCTGAGAACTGATCCTGGGAGAGCTTTTCCAGTACGGCAATAAGTGGAACCGTCTACTGGCTTTTTGGTTTTGGAAAGGACCATCTTCCCAAACCAATGGCAAGATGGTCCTTGCCACTCGTTTGGGGGCTGCTCTTGGGTTCTGGCTGGCTTCTAAATTGAATTCTTCGGGCGTTTTTCAGTTCTTTTTCGTTTATTTGTCTTTCCGTTTCCTACAATTTTCCAAGGTAGCTCATAGTGAGTGGGGTTATCCTCTGGTTCATTGTTCCTGTCATCTTCAGCAATTTTCCTTGCTCTTGCCACGAGATTACTGTGTCCTTCTGACCTTAATAATTTCAGAAGGATGGTCAGGAGAGTCATTTCCTGCAGGGACATGGTCGGCCCACGTGTAGTGCTTTCCGTATATATTCCGATTTTGTAAAGTCATAATCGCCAAATAGCTTTCCCTTGAATTGAATTCACTTTATACTGCGCACTAAAAATATTTGGTGTTTCTGTCACTAAATTATTTTGGTTCTTATCCTGACCCCTAAGCATCAGGAGATTATCCTGATCCTTAGGGTGCTATATAGTACTAATGGCTTGGTGCTTTCTCCTGATATACCGTCCTCTCCCTCTAACTAGAAATCCAACATTATGTTTGTAACTCATCTTATATGTATGTATTTTTACACATAATAGACATTTATTTATTTATTTATTTATTTATTTATTGATGTATTTCGAGGCCACAGCCCACAATGCGTGTCGTGTCCACAGCCGACAATGCGTGCCAGCCCACAGCACACAGCTTGTCAAGGAAGGTATATAATTTTGAAATAAATAAAATAAATGAATGAACGTCCGCACCTTCATATTTTGTACATAGGTGAGCAGAGGAGCAGAAGAGCCATGAATGCTGTAGAGAGGCTGAGAGCCCCTCCCTTCCGTAACTCATTGTGACCCTTCCTCACTATAGTTTTCCCTGCAACACAACCCACCAATCGGATAACAAATTACTGCTGAGTGAACAGCGGCGAAGAGTTAAGGATTGGCGGCTTGCGAATCGTCCCCAGCCAGGACTTGAACCTAGGCAAATCGCTCGGCAGGCACGAGTTAGCACTGAGCCACTGTAGGACGTGGTGTCAGCTTGTTTATTGAATATTGAGACTGCATTAGGCTGATATTACACGACTGTGAATACTTAAGACAGACCCTGCAAGGAGTTGTGGTGTAGAACTAATTAATGAAATGAAAGACGTTTTAAACATTTTGAATATGTTATATAGACAGGAAGATTGACCCTTTCAACTGCACGGTCTGTAATGAACCTTGGAAGCCTTTCCAGTTTGTAACTATAGACGGTTAATGTCAGTTTCAGATAATGTTATTGAATAGAAACGGCGAAGTTACAGTACAAAAAATAAACACACAAAAATGAACTGGCCTCCGTAAACTACCCAGTCCGATATGACCAAAATCTAATTACCAACATACCTTATGATACAGTAGCCTAATGATTTAATCTTCAACATTTGTCAACTGCTTATTAGAGCGATAAGTGATTCGCAGATTCTCAGAGATCATGTCGTCTAAGAGACACAAACTAACACTAATAGACTTATCATTGTATTCAAACTTACTCACACATTAGCACTTCAAACATACCAATTTAAACGTCATCAGTTGTGAGTCGTGTGTAAATTATGTTTCATTCGTAAATAAGGTTTGGCGGCAGGACTAACTAGTGTTTTGCCTGAGGACGGACTGCTGAATGGGCAACGGAGTCCTTAATACAATAATTAAACTAAAAGGATCCTAAAGTTTTGAAGTAAAAGTAATGTAATCACAAACGTTATTCTGATCTTCCATAGGAAATCTTCACCATACGGAGCGACTATGGAACGGACGGTGCTGATTGGTGGAGGCCGGGAGCCCAGGTCACGCTGATTGGTGGAGGCCGGGAGCCCAGGTGACCTGAGGGTCCACTGGGCCTTCGCCTCTCACTTCACTGACCAGCGCCGAGAGAGACACACCCACACTCACTTCCAGCATATTTGATTATATTCGACGCCAGCGTTTGTCAGTGGCTAGTTTGTTGAGAAATATTTAGTGGGTATAAACGTAAGGTATTTTTTATATACTGTATATGTTAGAGAAAATAGACGCTGGTGAATGTTATGTTCTGATATAACACTTGTATGGCAAGTCTTGCCTAATTATTACCGAATGAGTAGTGGATATGTTTATCCGACTCGGATAAAAAAATAACGCAAGGTTTGCATCGGCAGTAGGTTAAAGGTATGACTAATTTACAAATGCATTGGTTTTCTAATCCCAATGTTAATGATTGGGCAAATCATTCTAGTCCCACTTAACTTTGTTAAATGAGCCTTGCCCTCGGAAGGCCAGGTATTGACTAAAAATTGATAGTTTTTTTTTTTTTTTTAACTTTTCAGCTTCCTAACCACAGCTGCTTTGCTAATAAAATGAAAGTACAGTACTTTCAAAAGCACTAAAAATCAGATGCCATATTAAAGGGTTAAACATAAAACCCAAATACGCGTTTACTATACCTCGTGGCGCAGTCTTGAATATTAATGCCTACTGAACTAAATAGGTTCGCCAGATCTGATAATTGAATATACTATAGTCCGTCAGATTGTCCAAAGGTCGGTGGGACAATCTCGCCACCTCTCCCCTTGGTGAGGGATGAGGTCGCTGTACTCTTCTATTCCTAAGTGACGCTGGGTAGGTTAGAAGAGTCAAGGACTTGTATATCCTGTGGGATTGTGGTAAAGGTCACTAAAGACTGCATATTAAACCACTTGGTAGTGGGACTACATATTTAAGGAAATTAGTTTTCACAAATTTGGACAAAGTTTATATTGCGATAATGGGTTAACTTAATGTTTTACTTGGATATTTAATATCCTTGGTTAATAAATGCTTACTAAACTGCTTGGCTGTTCGGCTAGTATTCATATCCTAGCTATGAAAAGTAAACCTCGTGATTAAAATTTAGTTTACTTGCCTCTGCAAGATACTGCATCTAAGAGTTGGTTTTTTGTTATATAACAAATATAATGCTAAACATTAGCTTGTACTGGTGATAGTTCTCGTTGCTTGTATTTGTTGGCATCTCGAAGCATAAGTTCACTCGTACATACCGATGTAAAATGAACACTTAAATTTTTACTGCGTCAGTGTGAGACGGCTGATGACTTCCAGAACAGACGTGATAAGCTTTAGTATCGTTTGGTGCGTTGTAAAAAAAAAAAAAAAAAAAAATTGTGAAGGGGGGGAGGGGGACGTGGTAATATTTCCTTCAGCTTTAACAACTCGATGTTGAGCATTCGGGAATGTGGCCTTGGACATGTGCTATAAGGAGAGGGCATGGTTGCTAGTCTCCTTTTGGTCCCATAGTCGCCTGTCTAGTGTACACGTACTTGTACAATTTTTTTTCTGAAAGTGGTAGTACTTGTAATGTAACTTGGGTGTACTAAATTGACTACTCTAGGTATTGTGATGGCCAAATTTCCTGTAGAGCTCTTGTATAAAATAGTTCACAATGTACACCATATTTAAGCCTTGTAATTACTTACTAGATCCATAGTTTCGGACAGATACTAAACTAACGAAATTTAAAGTGAACCTATAGATAGGTTTTCCTGTCAAATGCATTTTTTTTCATAAGAGTTGTTACATTCTTGTACAGCCACTAGTACGCATAGCGTTTCGGTGGGTCCCTGGAATGATCCCCGCCGCATAAACTTTTTCACAACAAAGTACCCATTTTACTGTAAAGTTAAACTAGAGGATACAGTAAAATTTGCGCCCATGTAAATCCTCCCCGGCCAGGATACGAACCAATGACAAAGCGCTTGCAGAACGCCAGGCAAGTGTCTTGCCTCTACACCACGGAGACTAGTGGTGCACATTTCTGTACTTTGATCCAATAAATCTTTAGGACGATTTGTGTAAATGTACCACAAATTTAAGATTAGTCATAAAGGTAGTAAAGAATAAAACTAATTTCTGTACTGCATTAAAATTTATTTCAAATGCTAGTAACGGGCTAAATAGCCTTCCTGTTCTTACGGCTTCTTGCTAAAGCGACTTGTAAAACTTTCTAATACTAGCTACTAGGATCGTGAACCTTCCACTTACAGTAGTAAATGTTAACAAAAGCAAGTTTGATATACCAACCAGTTTTAATAGAACGTCGCATTTAGACATGGTACCAAAGGCCAAAAATAGCTAGAAAATTGGTAGCAGCTCGCAAAGTTTAGTATAGTTTTTTCTTGGTTAGGTTAGAGGGCACGTCATTATAAGTTTCTTTACGTTGGGAAATAATTTTAGGACGAGCTGGAACTACGTGGTAATCGGTGTAAAGCTTAGGCTCAGAGCCTTGGCTTGATTAGCGGTCGTGTTGGCAAAACAAAGGCCAGGGTTCAACATGCAACTACTTGTGAACCTATACCCCTCCGTGGTGCCTCCTTGCCGTGGTGAGGGCCTCGTGTACACCTCCCTGGGACCGGTGTGGGTTGCCTGTGCCCCCTCATTGGGTGGTGTACATGCTGATGGGCACCATGTAGGGACCTTGTGAGCCATCGAACCACCTGCTGGAGGGGTCGCCTGTGAGAGGCTGCCCTGTGTGGATGGTTGGGTGTCCAGGCTGGGGCAATAGGGGGACTGGGTCTTGGCACCAGTGTGGGAGAATGAAGTAGTAGGACTCTCCTGTTGAAAAGGGGAGCACTGCTGGGGACGACACGCCCTTCCTGCACTGGCCCGTGCTCGGCCTCCCTGGCTGCCCTGGTAGGTGGTATCCCTTGGTTCCGGGTCCCATCCCTTGTATATTGGTTTGCTGTATGGATGACGACTTGACTTCTGTTGCCCAGGCTCATGGGGTGGGCGACTAGGCCCCTGAGTTGGACTGTCCTGGAAGACTGGGATCTGTAGTGGGGGCTACAGGACCTGGTTTAGGCCCAGACTGGCCTCTTCCTTCCTGCTCCCCTCCCTCTGTGGTTGGGTCGAGCCCCAAGCCTACTGTGGTGAGTCTCGTCCCCTTGCACGGCTCCATCTGTTGTGACTAATGCACCTTTCAACCCATCTCTCTAAGGGTTCTCATCGCCGTCCCCGCCACGGCTGCTCTCGTATGCTCCCTTCCCATCATACTTCGTTCCATGCTTTGTTTGGTCCTGCTACATGGACTAAGTACTTTGACCTCCAACCTTCTGGATTCGACTCCTCCTGACGATTTTTCCCTTCATAGTCATCTTGTCAATTCCGTGGATGCCTGTCGCCTTCAACCCCACTCGTCTTTGTACCCGTGTCGTTGCTGCTCCTTCCCAGGATGCGGCCACCCGCTTGGCCGCTTTACCCTGCCTTGGCAAAACCCCTGTTCGGGTCTCGAAGAACGCTCGGTTAAGTGTTAGCACTGTTCTCCTCCCGCACAAAGTTGCAACCGGTGTTGGGGAACTCGAGGACTGCCACGAGGATATCAAGCATATCCTCGAGGCCCAGGGTCATTCTGTCCTCCAGGTGGATTCATTTACTCGTCCCCCCCCCCCCTCATGGTCATTGCCGTCTGCCCCTTCGGGTTGTAAAGGTTACCTTTTGATGGTAGGACCCTTCTGCCCTGTCATTCTTGCTGGTGCCAGATGCTCCATTCAGGAGTGTATTCCATCTCCTCGGCTCTGCAGTAAATGCTGGAGGTTTGGGCATGGTACCCTCAAATGCTCTAGTCCTGTCCCCTGTGGAAGAAAGGGTCACTCTGTTGGAGTGCCCTTCTCCCCAGGCCCGCTGCCTCGATCGCGGTGAAGCCCACCCTACCTTCTCTCGTGCATGTATTGGTTACAAACTTGAGGTGGCTGTCCTCGACTTGAAGCACCGGGACCGTTTCTTTTCCTGAGGCTCGGCGCAAAGTTCATAGTCTCCCTTCTTTCGCTGGCGTCTCCTATGCTTGCGTGGTGCACTCTTCCTCTCCTCGTCCTTCCTGCCTTCCTTGGCCTCGCAACCATTTCAAAGCCTTAGACCCGGACACGCCCACCTCCCCTGTTTCCCTCCACTCTGTCCCGAAGGGTCCCCTCCCTCCTGGTTCTGTCTAGGGGCTCCCCTTCTTTCTACCCAGTCTGTAAAGTCTCCTGTCTTCTTTTTCCTCTCCCTCTAGTCCTCCTTCCCGTCCTTCTGTCTCTTGGCCCACCATGCCGCCTGACTGTGCAGGCCGACGTCCATCGCTCTCCTGATGGTTGTTTGCTCTCGCTCTTCTCCTATCGAGAAACTGAAGTCTGTTGCCCAGTACATTGCTACTGGGACGCCTGTATCTTTGAGTCGGAAGCGGAAACCTGGCTCCTCTCCTTCCTCCTCCCCTGTCGGTAAGAAGGCTTCGCTTTCTTCTTCACCCCACTCTGATTCTATCGTTCCTTCCCCTCCTGCTTCGGTGGTGGAGCCCCCTGTTCCTACTATGGGGGTTTAGCCCCTGGTTCCATCTGTTACTGCCCTTTTTGAGGTGCGTTCCCCTTCTGCCTTTCCTACTCCTCCAGACCCTGCTCGTCCACCTCTGGTCTGTCCTCCTGCGTCTTTTCCCTCCTTTACTCGGTTTACCCATGCCCCCTGACTTCGCTGACCCTGATCCTGACTGTGCTTTTTTTTTTTTAAGCATGAAGTGTTCCTACTTCACCTTTGTTTCTTCTTTGCTCTGGTGTTCTATCTTTGCTGATGTCTCTTCTTCAATGGAACATCTGTGGATTTTATGCAAATTTTCTTGACTTCCAACTTCTCATTTCACGGTTTTCGCCCCTTTGTGCGTCTTCAGGAGCCGATGCTTGGTGCTCGTCCTGGTCGCTTCTGTGACTATTCTTCCCCCTCTTTCTGTGCTCATCCCTTTCCTTAGATTTCGGGTGGCGGGTCCTTGATGACCCCCATGCAGACCATTTTCCTATCCTTGTTACTTTTTTCTTTTCGCCCTCCTCTCTCCTTCCCTAGGTGGTGGTTTGCCGAGGCTGACTGATGCCTCTTTACTCTCCGTGCTACTATTTCCGACCTCTCCGTTCTGCCTCGCGCCCTCGTTCTTTTTCATGACTGTCTTTGACGCTGCCCTCCACTCTATTCCTCGCTCTTCCTCTCGGGAACGCGGAAGTGCGTTCCCTGGTGGAACATGGACTGTGCACGGGCTGTCCACTGTAAACGTGTAGCCTGGAGGAGACGTCGCAGACGGTAGTCCTTTCTTTTGTTTTAGGAGAGTGCGGTGGCCCGTAGGACAATACGTGTGGCTAAACGTACTTGCTGGGCGTCTTGTCTCTACCGTTACGTCCGAAACTCCTCTCCCACTGGTCTGGAAGCTTATCCGTAAGATTGCGGGTAAGTTTGTTAGATATTTCGCCAGTCCATAGCCTCCATAGTGCTCTTGTGGCGGACCCGTTGCAGGTTGCGCCCGAACTGGGTTCCCATTTCTCCTGTGGGTTCTGGTTCTCGTCTCCCCCCATTCATTCCTTCCTTCTTAAGCCTTTTCTTGAGTCTCTTCCTTTAAATTTCTGTACTCGTCTTCACATTCCCTATGATCCTTCTCTCTGAGCTTGTCTGCAGTTCTACGGCAGCGGGGTCCGATGGCATTCATTATGAAATGCTTAATCTCCATCTGTGAAAGTCTCGGTATTTACTGAATCTGTACAATCGGGTCTCAGTCATCGTCAGTCCCTGAAGACTAGCTTGATGCTGTTGTCCTCCGTTCGGAAACCAGGGTCTCTCGGGTCATCCCCCAAAGACTTTTGCCCTCACAAGTTGCCTGCAAGCTCTTTGAACGTATGGTTAACGTTCGTTTGATGTGGTTCTTAGAACACTATCACCACCTCTCCCTTTAGTTTTCGCAAGTGCTGCAGCACAACGGATGTCCTGGTGAACTTGGAGGTCTATATTCGTACTGCTTTTGCTGCAAAGACCTCCGTTGTTGCATTTTTTTTTGACCTGGAAAAGGCTTATGACACTACCTGGCGGTATTATATTCTGTCCCAACGTCATTCTTTTGGCCTTCGTGGGGAACCTCCCTCTCTTCCTCCAGAGCTTCCTCTCTCGTAGTTTCTTTCGTGTGCGGCTTGGTACTGCTCTCTGCTCCTTTTCGGCAGTATGAGGGTGTACCCAGGGTAGTGTTCTGAGCACTACTCTACTTCTAGTTTCCCTCAATGGTCTCCTTTCCTCTTCCTTCTGGCGTTTTCTCTGCTCTGTTGATGATCTTACCCTTTGCTTTTGGGGTGATTCACCTCTCCAACAGCGGCTTCAACTTGAGATTGATGTCATGTCGTCTTGGGCGACCGATCATGGCTTAGTTCTCTGCATCTAAGACTTGTGCTATGACTTTTACTCGGAAGCATGTTCTTCGTCCCTCTTTGTCGCTTTATGGTCCTCCCACTGTGTACAGAGATTCTGCAAAGCTTTTGGGGCAAGTCTGACATTAGTTTGTCTTGGTCAGCCCATATCTCCTACCTCTGAGATGAATGCTCAAAGGCCCATAACATAAGGTTTTGTCCCATACTTCTTTGGGAGCAGATAGGCGCACACTCCTCTATTTGCTGTGTCTCTCTCTCTCGTTCGTCCTATCTAAACTTGATTATGGTTGCCCTGCATACTCTTCTGCTTCTCCTCCTACTCTTCGCCGTCTTGATGCTTTGCACCATACTGGGTTGCGTCTCGGCTGTGGTGCCTTTCGTTAGTGTCGCCCTCAGTTTGTATGTTGATACTTTCTCTTCAGGACCGCCGTGATCGCTACTGTCTTCGTTATCTTGTGCGGTCCTTACAACATCCTTCTTCTCGCCTCTGTCGTGCTTTGACTTTTCCTCCTCCTGTTCCTCTTCGTCTCCTACTTTGTCCGGTTATCTCGCTTACAGGATTCTTTGTTCATATTTGTTTCTCCTCACATTGTTCCTTCCTTGCCTCCGTGGAGAGTCTCCCATCCCAAGTTTTGTACGGCCTTGCCTTGTATTACTAAAGCCTTTACCCCCTCCTACAATTCTGAAAAGCTTCTTCCTGTAGCACTTCGCACTCCCACTCTATTACCATCTTCACCGATGGGTCTAAGTCCGTGGACGGTGTGAGCTACTGTTGGTTTTTTCCTGACTGTAATTGTCACCTCCCTTCGGAGGCTAGTGTCTTTACGGCAGAACTTTATGCTAATCTCTGATCTTCGTCTCTTGCTTTCTCATTCTCATTCCTCCTTTGTGGTTGTAGTTGACTCTCGTAGTGCCCTCATGGCTCTGGGGTCCTTTAATCCTGTCCCTCCGGTGGTCATAGATTCAACATTGGCAGATTCTTATTTCTAGTAAATATGTCTGTAATTTTGGTGGGTTCCCAGCCATATTGGTGTTTCTTTCAATGAGCGTGTGGATGCTGCTGCTAAGAAAGCTATCCATTCTTGTCCCATCTCCCGTAAAGGTATTCCTTATTCCAACTTTTATCATGTTATTCATTCCTCCATCCTTGCCCGTTGGCAGGGTTGTTGGTCCTCTGTGGTTGGTAACAAGCTGCATACTCTCAAACGTAGTGTCCCCGTGGCCTTCCTCCTACCATCGTAACCGGCAGTGGGAAACTGCTTTGACACGGCTGTGGGTTGGACATCCTCGCTTAACCCACGGTCACTTTATGGAGCGCCGCCCTTCTCCTTATTGTCCGAATTGCGTTGTGCCTCTTACAGTTGTGCATATCCTTGTTGAATGTCCCGACTTCCAGGACGAGCGTGTCTTGCTTTCCGACCGTTCCTCGCGGTCACTTGTCCATCGATAGAACTCTAGGTGAATCGGATACTTTTGATATCATTCGCCTTGTGCGTTTTTTTTCTCGTATTGGCATTCTTGGTGATATTTAGCGCCCTCTGATTATTTCGCACTTTGATGGTGCTACATAGCCTTCCCGGTTTGGTGCCTTCTTTTGATAATTACCTTGCCTTGTGAACCTATAAATCTTCTTTGGCGGCTTTATTTAACTTCTATTAAACGGATTAACACCGGAAAATTTTAGACCAGTTGGTCATGGTCTCCCCTCAAGCTTCGGAGCTCTGAAATAAATGTAAACAAAGCTGCCGAATATGAAAACTTAAATTCGCAGGTAGTTGCGTAACGACTTGAAGCCCGTGTAAGTACTTCATAACGTACTTACACAGACGGTACCAGTGGAATACCTGAATTCTCGAGTGTCCACTCTTCCTTGGTAATTGTAGTGTTTCCACTAATTTTAATTTATACTAGGCTACACTTCGGTTGTCGCGGGCGTGCACGAACGATTATACTCTACTAAAATTAACTCCAGAACTTAAGGTTTCTGTAACCGAACGGTAATTGGTGATAGTTCGGGGAAGCATGCCTTCAGTCGCGCAAGAGAAAATAGATAAGTTTAGTGTTCTTGGTGGCTTACTTTTCCTGTTTAAGTGCCAGTCTTAGAATTTTAATATTTTTTCAGATTTACAATGTTGTGGGAGCCAAAACACTGCTGTTGCTTCAAGGTAAAGACTGGCAGCCTCATCCTTGGTGTCTTTCTTTTGGTAAGCATCATTAATCTTGACTCGTTGCCCATGACTTTATCTTAATTTGTACTTGTTAGAGGAAGCATCTAAGGTTATGAAGGTTGGTGGTTGTTCCCCCCCCCCCCACAGCTTCGTTAAATCTCAAACATTACAGCATTGGTTCCCAAAACTTTTATCTAGTTTGAAGTTTTTTCTTTTAAAGCTCGTTCAATTATTTTTTGTTTGAAATGTAAAAAAAATTATACTTGTTATATAGTACAAAAGGCAAGCTTCCCGAGTGAAGGTTCTAAAGCTTTTTTTTTAGTTTCTCTCGCCAATCTTAGTGTTGGTAGGACCAACAAATGTTGGCACGGGTAAAATACCGTCTAGTTAGCACTTGGCTAAAGAATGCTTAATTACATGTATACAAAAGGGGTGGATCTAGCTCCCCTGAAAGTTCAAAGGAACATCCTAGTAAATATTTATTTTAAATACGTATTATTCATAGATCTTAAGAGCTGTGTTGACTGGCAGTATTGGTAGTCGCTAGGTTGTGTTTACTTAAGTGAATAAAACTAATTGCTAAAACTTTGCAAAATTAACGTGTATTTTTAAGGCAAAGATCTTGTTAAATTCCTACTTTCCAGTCGTTTTTCAGACCTGGACGGTAATAATCCTGGAGCAAGATGCTAATCCGCTTACACTAGTATTGTATAAAATTTTAAATTAAATTTTTAAGATAAAATTCCATAAATTACATCTACTAATTTTTTAATATAACTTTGGTTAGATTTTGTACTAGTTATGAGACTAGCCGTTGTAGTAACTCTAGCGTGTATTGTCTGACTACTACACACCACTAAACCTCTGATAAATATATAAACCATTAAGATTCTGCGAAATTTGGTCTAATAAACTGGCTAAACATTTTCCTTCAGTTAACGTTCCCTCTCCCCGTTGTTAAATCTTTAAGTCTACCTACATAATGTAACTAATGCTGTACAAAATGACTAATCTCTAATGACAAAGATTAGACTTCATACCTCGGTCTGTAGTGTTAACTTTCTGCCTATAACTCTTGTGAATGTTTATATAAAAAATGGCTAAATTTCTATTTTCATAAGACTTTACCTCTGATGCTGGTACAGATCGGATCGCTCGTCTATATTGGGATCGACGCTACTACGTTGGCCGATGGAAGTATACTTAATATTGTGCATAGCTACTGTGATGATCTGGATGGTTCTGGAAAGTGTGATCTCTTCATAAAGCTTGGTGTGTATACGTGTCCTAGTCTTCAACTAATGGTAAAACTATTAGTCGAATATTTTTTAAACATTTACTTCCAAAATTTTCCTGTTGGTAGCCATACCTTAAGTTTTTTTTTTTTTTTTTTTTTTTTTTGTTAAAGCATTTTTTTTCTTGCAGCTGAGGGATCGGTGATATCTGGCTTGGTGATAGGAGTCTGTGAAGTCTTAGTCTGCAGTATGCTCATTTACGGCATCTTAAAGGTAACTTGTCAAGACTGTAATTCAATGTCTCTTGATAAATGGGGAAATAAGCCCTTCTCCTCGCCCTTCCGTTTAAAAGAATAAACCAAAAAAAACTGTCTTCAAATTCAATTTATGAAAAAGTTCAAAATGTACGGTAGATTAATTTATCCGTTCTTGTATTTTCTAAACTAATGCTTGTGCACTCTAATAGAATCGAAAGGCAAATTTGTTGCCGGCAGATTAGTCTTAACACATTACTTTGCTAGTTATCTACGTTAAGGTCGCATAAATTAGACTAACAAAGCTGCTTAAAGAAGAAAAAAATAATTGAAGGGACTCATTTAATCAGTCCAGATAGTGAAGAATAATTCCTGAAATCATTGAAGTAACATTGATCTCGGTGGGATAGTCTCCCTCCTTGTTCTGCTCGTTGTTGCCCTGAGGAAAGGGGGGGGGGGGGCTTGGTGGGCAGCTGCCAGTGTCATGCTCCTTAAGACAGTCCTATCCTTTTGTAGCCTTGTGGTGACCACTTCCTCTGGTGTGACTGTCTCTGTGACTACTGCACCTTTTAACCCCCCCCCTCTCTCTCTCTCTCTCTCTCTGGGGGTTCTCAACACCGTCTGTGCCACGGCCGCACTCGATCCTGCAGCCTCTGAGGCACAAACCAGTTTTACACAACTCCTCCTTATTCTCCGACCGTCCAAGTGGTTGGGCACCTTTCCTTCCCCCTCCCCCCTCGTCCCATCCCAAATCCGTATCCCGACCCCTTCCCAGTGCTATAGTCATAATGGCTTGGTGCTTTCCCCTGATAGTTCTCTTCCTTGCTGTGTAATGAAGTAAGGGCGAAGAGGGAGTGTGGCCTATTGACATAGCTAGAGTGCAGGGGGAGGAGGGGGGGGGGGTAATTGTGTAAAGCCCTGGTTTGTGCCTCTGAGAGGCTGCAGGCTCCAGTAAGTTCAGTAGAACTTCGGTTTTAACTCCTTTTGACCATGTCGTAACTCAGTCGCTTAAGGCAGCATCTGGGATGCTCTCTGATGCAGATTCGAATCCTCGTCACGGACCTTGTGGATTAATTTGATACATTGTGCAATTGTGATTTGTGCCATGTCCCCTAACCCTGATTTTTGCCGATCCTGAGATTCTTTAATATACTGTTCTTCTTTTCTTTTGTTTCTTTGTTCTGTTACTGTCGTGTCTCTGATAATGTCTATTCTTCAGTGGAATATTCGTGGCTTTTATGCCAACTTCCATGAACTTGATTAGTTTTCACCATTTTGTCTCCAGAAGCCTATGCTTGGTGCTCTTCCTGGTCACTTTCGTGGTTATTTCCCCCCCCCCCCGCTCTTGCTGGGGCCCATAACTCTACTGCTCTAGATTTGGTCTGATATTCCCTTCGTCCCCCTACTTATTCAGTCACGTATCCATTGTTCTGCTGCCCGTGTTTGAGTAAATGGTATAGTCTGTTCCATTTTACCCCCTCCCCCCAAATGTCCTGCTTTCCCTTCCTGATCATGAGCACCTCATGAACCCCTTGCCAGAGCAGGTGCTCCTTCTGGGTGATTTAAACTGTCGACATGCGCTCTGGGGTGATTGTTCTGACAAACGCCCAAAGCTGCTGTCTCTATCTGTTCATCCTCACTGCTTCTCTTATGAATTCTGGTGAGCACACAGATTTAACTTTCGGACTTGCACCCTTTCCTATCTTGATCTTTCCTACTACTCGTTGCCCCTTTACTTAGATTTCACGTAGTGGGTTCTTGATGACCTCCATAAGTGATCGTGTCCCCATCCTAGTTTCCTTTTTCTTTCCACCCTCTCCTTCCCGTGGTTGCAGTTTGCCAAGGCTGACTGGAACCTATTCACCCTCCATGCTACCCTCTTACCTCTCCAAACTGCCTCTTCCTCGTGCCCAAACTTCCTCCCCTGTGCCTTCCTTATTCCTTTTTCATGACGCCATCTTCGATGCTGCCCTCCTCTCTAATCCTTCTCCTACCTCCCAAGGCACGCGGAAGTGCATACCAAGTTGGAATGTGGACTGTGCTCTGCCTGTAAGTGTGCAGCCTGGAAGAAACGCCTATGCTGGCAGACGGCTGATTTTGTTTTGGAAGGCTAGTGTGCTACAGGCCATTTGTACAGCTAAACGTGGGAGTTGGAAATCTTGTTTCCACCATTACGTCCGATACTCCTCTGCCGCAGATCTGGAAGATGATCCGCAAGATTGCGAGCAAGTTCAACCCCAATGTCTCGCCGGTTCTCCACCTCCGTGGTAATCTTGTGCCAGACCCAGTGCAGGTTGCAACCAAACTGGGTTCCCACTTTTCTACTGTTAGCTCTGGTTCTCATCTTCCTCAATCCTTCTTTCCTTCGTAATCCTGTTCTTGAATCTCATCCCGTAGATTTCCACTCATCTCTGCGTTCCCTATAACGATCCTTTCTTTCTGAAATTCAGTCTGCCCTGGCACTCTGCAGATCTACAGCAACAGGCTCGGATAACATTCATGGAGATGATTTGCCTTCTCCCTCTGTAAACATGTCTTTACCGAGTCTGTATAACCAGGTCTGAGAGTTGTCGTCAGTCCCTGAGGACTGGCTCGATGCCGTTGTACTCCCTATTTGGAAACCAGGGTCTCTCGGTACTTTCTCTATGGCCTTCTGCCCTATTGTCCTCACAAGTTGTCTGCAAAAGTCTTTGAGTGGTAAATTTGTCTGTAGCTCTTTGGAACACCCTCACCATCTTTCTCCTTCTCAATTTGATATTTCGTAAGTGCCGCAGCACGACTGATGTCCTGGTGAACTTAGTCTATATTCGTACTACCTTTGCTGTGAAGACCTCCGTTGTTGCTGTCCTTTTTGACCTGGAAAAGGCTTGACACGATTTGGAGATACCATATTCTGTCCCAACTTCGTTCTTTTGGCCTTCGTGGTAATCTCCCTTTTCCTCCAAAGCTTCCTCTCTCGTCGTTCCTTTAGTCAGGCTTGGTGCCACTCTCTGCCTCTTACCGGCAATACGAAGGTGTACCCCCAAGGTAGTGTTCTGAGAACTATATTTTTTTATACCTTCTAGCATCTTCTCCACTCTTTGTTCACGATCTTACTCGCTGCTGAGGTAGCGATTCTCTCCTTCAACGGCGGCTTCAACTTGAGACTGATGCTGTGTTGTCTTGGGCCACCAATCGTGGCTTGGGGTCTCTACACCAGACTTGTGCTATGACTTTTACTCGGAAGTATGTCGTTCTTCGTCCTCCCCTTGTTGCTTTTCATCATTCCCTCGTTTACAAATAATCTGCAAAGCTTTTGAGGTTAGTCTTTGACACTCATTTGTCATGGTGCCCCATATCTCTTACCTCGGTTGAATACTCTAAGGCCCTTAACCTCCTTAAGGTTTTGTCCCATACTTATTGGGTTATGGATAGTCACGCGCTCCTCTATTTGCATTTTTTTTTTTTTTTTTTTTTTACCTCAACTCGATTATGGTTGTCCTGCATGCTCTTCTGCTTCAACTCTTCGCTGTCTTGATCCTTTTCACCATACTGGGTTGTCTCGGCTCTGGTGCCTTTCATTAAACTCCTACCTTCAGCTTGTACATTGACACTGGGGCCCTCCCTCTTTCTTTCTAGGACCGCTGTGATTGCTACTTTCTTCGCTATCTTGTGCGGTCCTTGTAACATCCTTGCTCTCGCCTCTGTCGTGCTTTGATTTTTACCCCTCCTGTGGTTCCTCTCCGCAACCTTCCTCTTTCTGTTTGCCTCGCTTAAAAGATTCTTTAGTCTCGTCTTACCAATTTTTCTCCTTATTGTTCTGTCCTTGCCTCTGTGGAGGGTCCCCCCTTCCCAAATTTTGTACTTCCCTGACCTGCATCACTGAAGTTTTTACCCCCTTCTACAGTCCTGAAATTCCTTTTCCTTGCACTTCTTTACACTTCGTTTCCATGTTCACCGATTGGTCTAAGTCTGCTGACGGTGTGGGCTACTGTTTTTCATGACCATACTTGTGTCGCCTCCCTCCGGAGGCTAGCATCTTCACAGCAGAACTTCATGCTATATTCTCTGCTCTTCGTCTCCTGCTTTCTCATTGTCAACCCTCCTTTGTGGTGGTAGTGCACTCTTGGCTTTGGGGTCCTTTAATCCAGTCCCCCCAGTGGTCATTGATATTTATCATTGGCCGTTTCTTATCTCCAGTAAATTTAAGTCTGTAGTTTTACAGAGTTCCCAGCCATGTTTTTTTTTTTTTTTTTTTTTTTTTTAAGCCCACCAGCCACATGCAGTGGTATATAAAGATGGTCGCTAGTTGTAATATTATGAAAGTCCAAATCTCGAGGAAAGAACTATTCGGTGTTCAAAAGTTCCTATCGTCCTGATGGATTGCTTCCTGTGATCTTGAACGTCTTGCTAAAAGTGGGGCTGCCCTGTTTTGTTCTAGGTCCTGTGGTAAGTTAGAAGGGAAACTTTAGTATGAAAGGTTCTCAACGTTAGGGAGGAGGGCACGTTAGGAGGCCTGGCTGCTACAGAATGGGAGGGGGGGGGAGGGATGTATCCAGTAGATTTGAACCATCCCTTTGAAATTATGAATGTTAAACTCTTAAGTCCCTTGCTACGATTAAGGAGCGAGGTCAGTAGGGTGGGGGGGCGGAGCGGAGAGGAAATAGGCGACAAATAAATTTTAAAACAATAGGAATGTTCTTAAAGGTATTCGAAGCTAGGAACTGTTAAACTCGGATGTACGGGACAGGGGTCCTAAACATTTTTACCAAAGAGGTGACTCTTAAACCTTAAACCAGGTACAAAAGGGCAGACGGTGAACTCTCCTCTTGTCTACGATAACTTACCACTTGCGTATATATCACTACATGTCTACGTAATTACATTTAAATCCTGGGCCATGGCAATAAGAACTAAGGTGGTAATAGGTCTTAAGTTTACAGTATACTATGCAGTTCAACATCGTAAGTTCTCTTCCACGTGATTAATGGGCGATTTCTTTTTTCCAGCACAAGACGTGTCTATTCATTCCTTTCATGGTAATGCTGCTTCTCCAGATCATTATGCACATGGTCTTGGGCTTGGGTCTGCTTGCCATGGCCGGCATTAAACAATACTGGACACAAATGTTTGTCTTTGGGGTAATTTTTACCCTCTACATATTTTTAGAGACTTTTCTTCTCCTGGTCGTCCGTGCACACTACTTGGAGGTGAGTTGGTTGTTGGGTTACTGTATCTTGAGCAAACGGTCTTGTCTTGATATAAGAATTACCAAATGTTTCTTGCATTTGACTCTTTTTCTCTCTACAGGAATAATTAGCAATACTATAACTTTATTCCGTAACTTAATAAATTTATTAGTACTAGTCTTTGTTCTACTACAAACGTAACTATTTTGACCCTGAGCAATAGTTGCCGAGGTGTACAAACTTCCCTAGTTGGTTAGTTTTAACTTTAAATATTTAAAGCAACTTATTTGACATTAGTTTTAATGACTAATTACAGGTAAGGCGTTCACAGATGCTGGAGTGTTTAGTGACGGAGAAACGCATCATTAACGCATTTGAAATGATCAGACGGTTTTAAACTTGTATTGACAGCCATGCTACTGTATGGATACAAAAGTTACTGTATATGACTTTGAAAAAATGTAAGACAAAACTCTGACGTCAGAGTGAAAGCTTCATTACTTGGTGTAATGAGACTAATCTTGTACAATTAAGTCTGTTTGCTTCCTAGTATACTTATTAGTGCTAATTTTTCTTTAATGCAGAAAGTTTAATAAACTATACTTTTTAAACTTTTTTAGTTCTATGGCTTTTAAAGTAAACCCATAACCATACACGTTCTTGTGTAACACTCAACATGGAACTTTTAGCTGCATTATGGTGTCCTAGACTTACTTAATGTATAAATCCTTCTTATAATAAAAATGTAAATAAAACGAAGTTTCAAACTGCCTTCAGTATTGTAAGACTGAATCTGCTAATGTACTTCAGATTGAATTTAGGTTCAGACGGTAATACTTAATGTGCTAACATTAGCCGTCCACCTTATCTTGAGGTTATCTAGAGATGATTTCGTGGCTTTTTAGTGTCCCCCGCGGCCCGGTCCTCGACCAGGCCTCCACCCCCCAGGAAGCAGCCCGTGGCAGCTGACTAACACCCAGGTACCTATTTTACTGCTAGGTAACAGGGGCATAGGGTGAAAAACTCTGCCCATTGTTTCTCGCCGGCGCCTGGGATCAAACCCAGGACCACAGGATCACAAGTCCAGGAGTCCTGGACTTTGTCCGCTCGGCCGACCGGCTCCCTTAAAGCACTATTGTAGCAGAGCACCTACCAGCAAATTTAGTCCCAAACTTTAAAGCAGACTTCCAGCGGTAGACAAGTCGATGTTTGCCACTTATTTTGCCCTTTCAAATTGTCGCCTTGTACGTAAGCCCCCTTCGCTATTTAGACTACCTAGGGCTGGTGACGGTTCAAGTTTGTTTGAGAAAAAAAAAAATCATTGAAAGATAGTAGCTTAAGTAATTATTAAAAGAAGGCACCAAACTGAAGGACGGGGATGGGGGGGCTGGCAATCAAATATGCAAAATAATCATTGGGGGGGGGGGGGAGGGGTTCTAAATATCAAAGGGTTGCCAATAAGAGCGTTTGCCCTGTATGTCCCCCTCCCCATCCGGCCCGTTGGCGTCGTGAGAGGGCTTGGTGGACGGCTGCCGGAGTGTAATGCTCCGTGGGGCAGTCCTGTTCTTTTCTGGCCTTGCACTCCTGCTCCTGTCTTCTCTAATTGTGCCGGATCGCTTTTCCTTGTTCCGTTTTTTTCCCCCTCTTCTATCTGCTTGTCGTTTCCTGCCGACCTTTTGCTTGTTTTGGATTATTTCTTTGGACTTCTTCTATTTTTGACGCCCGGGTGCTTGAAGAGGCATACTCTTGCACCCGTAGAACTGTAGTACCCAACATCTCGAGCGAGGGGAACCTTTTATTGTCAATCCCCCTTTCGTCGCTGAACCCGATCTTGACGGACTGACGGTTCTTAAGGTGGCGTTTGTAGGGTGTATACTCACGATGCACCCCTGGGGGCCCCGGCATGATCGGCGATAGCTTCATGTTGGGTGTCCTGCCTCTAATTGTGGCAACATGGTGGGTATGGGGGCACATTCGTGGATGAATTTTTCTCTTCGTCTGTCGTTGAATGTTTCCGTTGTACCCTCTCAGGTTCGTGGGATGGGCGACCAAGCCCCCGAGTCGGCCTGTATTGGAAGACCAGGCTCTGTAGCTCCCGCTGCGTTGGGCCCCGACCTTGCTCCTCCTTTGACCATCCTGACTTCTTCCCCCAGCTCCCCTCCCTCCTCTGTGGTTGGGTCGAGCCTCCAGCCCCCGGTGGTGACCACTTCGTCCCCTGGTGCGGCTGTCTCTCGTTTTGACTACTGTGCCATTTGACCCCTCTCTAGGGGTTCTCGACGCCGTTCGCGCCCCAGCCGCACTCGCTCGATTCCATCCCGTGCTGATGCTTATCAGGCCTCGTTTGGTCCTGCTTCATGGGCCAAATACTTCGATCTCCTCCCTCTTGATTCTGCGCCTCCTGACGATTTCTCCCTCCAGCATCTTGTAGATTCCGTGGATGCGTCTGTTACTTTCAACCCCACTCGTCTCGGTACACGTGTCGTTGCTGCTCCTTCTCAGGATGCAGCTTCCCACTTGGCTACCTTATCTTGCCTTGGCGAGATCCCTGTTCGGGTCTCCAAGAACGTTCAGATGAATGCCAGTGTTGGCACTATTCTCCTCCGACCCCATGTTGCAACTGGTGTTCGGAATCTGCAGGATTGCCACGATGATATTCGACATATCCTTGATGCCCAGGGCCATTGTCCTCCAGGTTGACTCGTTTACTCGTCCCCTTCGTGGTCGTCGCCGTCAACCCCTTCGCGTTGTGAAGATCACCTTTGATGGTAGGACCCTTCCATCCTGTCATTCTTGCTGGTGCTAGGTGCTCTGTCCAGTAGTATATTCCTTCTCCTCGACTTAGTAACAAGTGCTGGAGGTTTGGGCATGGTGCCCTCCGCTGCTCTGGGACTGTCTCTGTCCTTTGTGTGGGGGTGAAGGTCACTCTAAGTCGGAGTGCACTTCTCCCCAAGCTCGCTGCCTCAACTGCGGTGAGGCCCATCCTACCTTCTTCCGTGCCTGTGTCCATTACAAGCTTGAGGCGGCCGTCCTCAACCTGAAGCACCGGGAGCGTTTATCTTTTCCTGAGGCGAGGTGCCAGGTTCGCCGGCTCCCGCCTTATACTAACATCTCTTATGCTCGCGTGTTGCGCTCTTCCTCTCCTCGTCCTTCCCCCCTTCCTCAGACTCGCAACCGTTTCCGGGCCTTGGACCCTGATACGCCCACTGCCCCCTCCTCTGTCCCTTTGTGTTCTGTCCGAAGGGGTCCCCCTCCTAGTCCTCTGTCTGGGGTTCCCCTTCTTTCTACCCGGTCTGTCATGTCTCCTGTGTCTTCTTCCTCGTCCCCCTCCGATCCTCCTTCCCATACTCTTCCTCCATCTATCGGCTCTCCGTCGGTGCAGGCGGATGTCCATCGCTCTCCTAAGGCCGTTGTGTGTGCTCTCGTTCAGCTTCTGTTGAGACACTGGAATCCGTTGCCCAGTACGTAGTTGCTGGGACACCAGTCTCTAAGTCAAAGCGTAGGCCTGGCTCCTCTCCTTCCTCCTCCCCAGACGGGTAAGAAGGCTTTGCTTTCTTCCTTAGCTCCTACTTCTGGCTCTGTTGCTCCTTCCCCTCCCGTTTCAGTGATTGCGCCCCCTGTTCCTGCTATGGAGATTTCTTTGGCCCCTGCTTCCCTTTCGGTTGCTGCTCTTGCTGGGGTGCGCTCCCCTCTTTCTACTCCCTCTTCCTGCTGCTGTCCTTGACAGCTCCTCTCCGTTGTCTCCTCCTCCGGACCCCGCCCGCCCACCTCTGATCTGTTCTCCCGTTTCCTTCCCTCCGTTTTTGCTCAGTTTACCCATGCCCCCTGACTTTGCTGACCCTGATCCCGACCCTGATATTCTTTAACGTGCTCTGTTGCTCTTTCGCCTTGGTTTCTTCCTTGTTCTCTGGTTTTGTCCTTTCTCTTCTCATCGTTGTCCATTCTTCAATGGAACGTTCAAGGTTATTACGCCAATTTCCTCGAACTCCAACTTCTGATTTCGCGGTTTTCGTGTCTTTGTATCTGTCTCCAGGAGCCGATGCTTGGTGCTCGTCCTGGTCGTTTTCGTGGCTATTCCTTTCTCCCCCCCCCCCCCAGCTGTTGCTGGGGCTTCTAATTCTTCTGCTCTTGATTCGTGCTGATGTTCCCTTTGTTCCTTTACTTTTTCCTTCGCCTCTCCATTGTTCTGCTGCTCGTATCTTTGTGGGGAAATGGTACACAGTTTGTTCCATTTATCTCCCCCCGAGTGTCCCGCTCTCTCTTCCTGATTTGAAACACCACCTAG
>NC_091179.1:9600523-9720523 GCF_040958095.1 Procambarus clarkii
AAAATTAACTTAATTATCAATATTAAAGTAGAGTAAATGTGACCCTTCTATCACTTTCTGTCATGTGGACAATGTAAGCCAGGCGTCAGGGTGAGGGAGGGCAGCCATTGTTGTTTATACTGAGACCAGAGGCACGGGAGCAAATACGGCTCCTGTTAATTTTACTTGGACGTAGTGTTATGGAAACTAAAGGTGTACCATTTTCAACACGCTGTCAACAAATCAAGTTAAGTGTTCTTTCCGAAACCCAGTATCTTTCATTTATGGCCATTAATGTCATTATATAGGGTGACCCGGTTAGAGCACGTGGAAGCCTCAAACTAAAGGTAATTAAGCCAGGTCTTTAAGGTTCCATGTATAGTGTTTTCTCTGATATAGCTTGTCATATATAGGATTCTGGCTTTACAGCTAGCGCCCTTTTGACAGGTCAAGACAAGCAAGATTTTGTGCACCAGTTACTGGGTGATGGAAGCTACCTCAAAGAGGATAATTTGGTGTCTACACCCTAGTTATACCTGGTGGACTAACCTGCTGTACTATAAGATAAGGAACCTCTTCAATGTATGTAGTCTATTACTGTAGTTTGATTGGCTGCATATATATAAATTTAATAAACCCCCCTAATGTGTAGAGGATCGATTTGTGAGATTATGAGATTATTGCAGAAATACAGTCCACTTATCATTATACAAATTGCTATCGAAGTATATAAATTAACGTAAATATAAATTCATATAAATTAAATAAATATAAATCTCACAGGTTGGCACCCACAGAAGTTCCTCTTCCGTTGTTCCATCATATCTACTAAGACACACACTTCGTTTTCGTTCCCGTTTTTTCCCATCACAATAATCTGTATCTGGACACATAATCTTGGCTTTGAATTCATATTCACTAAATTTGTCTCTAGTTTCCTGAAGATGGGATTTCATAGACTCAAGAAGATTCGTGGCAACAAGGATGTTCACATCATGTGATTGCAGGACCTTGTTTGTTCATTCTTTTTAGCATGTCATTCCAAAGAATTGTGAGAAAGATTGTTTCCAGGTTTTCCATTTTTTTGCTCAATCGTTCTTCCATTTGCCTTGTATTCACTTGCTGTTCATTTTCAGCTGATAGAGAATCCACAGCATGTTTTATTTTCTCGAACCCCCCCCCCCCTCCTCTCATACTGACCATCGTGAGTCAGACAGACGCTTGACCACAAAATCTTTTCCTAAAGATGATGTCAATACATTCCAGCGATGAGCAAAACCAGCAAAACATGAATACAGATGCTGAACAAAGTCAAAGAATTTGAGTCTGTAGACAACACTCTGCTGCTTTTACGCCCAGCAAGTTCAGGCTGTGTCCAGCACAGAGGACATACATGACAAACTCATCGAGTTGATGAATCCGTGCTTGCAATCCAATATTTTGTACAGACATATTTGAGGCATTATCGTATGACAGACCTCTGTAGTTTGAGAATGGAATTTTGTTCTCAATAAGAAAATCCACGACAGTGTCTGTTAGATCCTTTGCTTCATGGAAATAGATGGGGATGTACATCAAGAAACGTTCCACAGGCTCACAGCCTTTAATGTCTCGGACAGTAAATGTCAGTTGATTTGTATGTGAGATGTCTGGAGTGGAATCTACACTCAGGTTCTATCTACACTTACATTGTTTGATAAATACCTTGCCTTCATATTCTCTACTCCAGCTGTTTTATACACTCTGCGTGAGTTTAAAAGGTTGCTATCATTATTCTGACATGATCGAGGGCCCACTACGAATCCAGTAATCTATTGTGTTAGTATCATTAATGTTCCATAGCCCCGGATCTGTCTTTAGGATTGCAAACTCCTTTACTGTTGCAGATTTGGATATTTCCTATTGTAAAATATCACCAGCAGCAGCAGACAATGATGGCATGTCTGCTGAAACTGAATGATTGGTAGCAGGAATGGATGTATATGTGGATGATAAATTTATGAATGATAAAAATGATAAATGATAAAAACAAATAAAGGAACAGTACTGGTGGCTCACATTGCAGGAGTGGATGCTGATGTGGCTGCTAAGGAATGGTATGAGTGGCTGTCGTTACACCTGTGTTGAGCCACGATGTTAATTTTGGAAGTTTTCCTATTATCTCCTTCTCCTCTGCAGCTCTCTTCCTCTTCAGTGTTCCACTCAAAACATTACGTTTAATTTTTGCTATTCCTGCTAAAGGGTTATTCACCTTGAAATATATATCTTAAATATTTAGTACTAGCAGTACACGGCCACGTGTTGCTGTGGCTCAGCAACGCATGTGCGTTGCTGAGCCACAGCAACCTTGCCTGTCTCCCAGTCCTCCCCACCATTCCCCCCTCTCCCGTCTCCTCAGCCTCCCAACCATTCCCCACTCCACCGTCCCCTCTTCCCACCATGCCCCATTCCCCTGTCCCTTTGTCCTCCCCACCATTCTCCATTCCCCCATCCCCTCGTCCCCACCATCCCAAACTTCCCCGTCCCATCGTCCTTCCCCACCATTACCCTCTCCCTTGTCCTCTCGTCCTCCCCACCATCTCTCACTTCCGTCCCCTCGTCATCCCCACCATTCCCCACTCCCTCGTCCGATGCCTTCCCAAATGGTCTGATGTTCCCATCAGAAAATTTTTAACATCAAGTGATCTGCTGTTCCAATCACTGAAATATAAGAAAAACAGTTAAAAAATTAAATGAAAATATGAAAAAATAAATAAACTATACTCACGAAATGAACCGTATGGTAAACAACACAGCTCAATTACAACGCAATTCACACAAAATAATTAAATCAAAATGAAAATAAATCAAAATCTATGAAAATTCAATTTATAAAGCAATCAGAAACATTGAAATGGAATTGTAACATATTTAGTATAGCATGTGTGTTGCTCTTACATGCAACAGATGGCGCTGTTTTTCAAGAACAGCATAGTTTTACCTGTCACAGGTGAGACATCTATATAGTAGGTATATAAAAAGACGCGCCAATTCGAAGGCAACGTTGTGTCAAAATTTCAAAGCAATCGCTAAAGAGGTTTCGAAGATTTCACTCACTAAGAATTTTAGATGTCTGTATCATGTTCCTCCCCCCTCCCTGTCCCTCCTCCTTTCTAGTAACGTCTGGTTTAGTTCATTTTGTTTCCTTGCACCTCATTTTTCGCAATTCTGAGACGAGTCTCGTTGTAAACTTCTGCACCCTTCCGATTTTTTTTTTTTTTTTTTTTTTTTTTTTTTTTTTAGGCGAGGGGTCCAAGGCGGGACGTCATACTCTGAGACTGGCCTCACACCGGCGGTATACAGTGACCTAAAAGCCTCCTTAGCTCAGTCCCTGAAGGATGTTCTGACTTTTGCCACCCTTAGGTGTCCCTGCCCATGTGGTAAGGCAGCTCTGCTGGGTGCCCATGCTATTCATTATGTGAACGAGTTGACTACAGGAGTTGAGTCTTATATGTCGATGCTTGCAGACGATGTGAAACTAATGAGGAGGACTGACACAGACGAGGATAGTAAGCTTCTCCGGGATAACTTGAACAGTTTGCAGAGCTAGTCCGAGAAATGTCTGCTGGAGTTCAACACCAGCAAGTGTAAGTAAGTAAGTAATTATCAAAAGAAGGCACCAAACCGGGAAGGCTATGTAGCACCATCAAATACGCAAAATAATCAGAGGGCGCTAAATATCACCAAGGATGCTAATACGAGAACAAAAACGCATAAGGCGAACGATATCAAAAGTATCCGAGTCACCAAGAATTCTATCGAGGGACAGGTGACCGCGAGGGGCGGTCGGAAAGCAAGACACACGCTCGTCCTGGAAGTCAGGACATTCAAGAAGGACATGCACGACCGTAAGAGGGACAATGCAACTAGGACAATAAGGAGCAGGGCGGCGCTCCATCAAGTGACCATGGGTTAAGCGAGTATGGCCAATACGCAACCTTGCCAGAGCTGTTTCCCACCGCCGGTTACGGTGGAAGGAGGACGGCCACGAGGAAACACAACATTTAAGAGTACGTAGCTTGTTACCAGTAACAGACAACCAAGAAGCCTGCCAACGGGTAAGGACTGAGGAATGGATAACCGGGTAAAAGTCGGAATACGGAATGCCTTTACGAGAGATGGGACAAGAGCGGACAGCTTCCTTAGCGGCAGCATCCGCACGCTCATTTAAAGACACGCCAATATGGCTGGGAACCCAACAAAACTCAACCGACTTAAATTTACTGTGAACGAGAAACAGCCAATGCTGGATCTCGACAACTACCGGATGAACTGGATTAAAGCACCCGAGAGCCATGAGGGCACTACGAGAGTCAACAACAACCACAAAGGAAGACTGACAACGAGAAAGCAGGAGACGAAGAGCATAGAGAATAGCATAAAGTTCTGCTGTAAAGATGCTAGTCTCCGGAGGCAAGCGACACATATAAGTGCGATCAGGAAAAACAACAGAGTAGCCAACACCGTCCGCTGACTTAGACCCATCGGTGAAGACAGAAACGGAGCGGGAGTGAGAAGAAAAGTGCTCGAGGAAAAGGCGTTTTAGAACTGTAGGAGGGGTAAAAGCTTTAGTGATACGAGTCAAGGATGTACAAAACCGCGGAAGAGGGACCCTCCACGGGGGCAAAGAAGGAACAACACGAGGAGAAACATCAGAAATACGAACGGAAAGAGAATCCTGTAGGCGAGATAACCGGACAGAAAGAGGGAGGTGGTGAAGAGGAACAGGAACCGCAGGAGGGGTAAAAGTTAAAGCACGACAGAGGCGAGAGGAAGGATGTTGCAAGGACCGCGCAAGATAGCGAAGACAGTAGCGATCACGGCGGTCCTGGAGAGACAGGAAGCCAGTGTCAACATACAAGCTAAGGACGGGAGTCGAACGAAAGGCACCAGAACTGAGGCGCAACCCAGTATGGTGCAAAGCATCAAGACGGCGAAGAGTAGAAGGAGAAGCAGACGAGTAAGCAGGGCAACCATAATCGAGCTTAGACAGGACGAGAGAGGAATGTAAAGCAAGGAGAGTGCGCCTATCTGCCCCCCAAGAAGTATGGGACAAGACCCGAAGGAGGGTAAGGGACTTAGAGCACTCAACACGGAGGTAAGAGATATGGGGAGACCAAGACAAACGAGTGTCAAGGAATAACCCCAAAAGCTTCGCGGAATCTTTGTATTCAAGGGGATGACCATAAAGTGACAAAGAGGGACGAAGAACAACCCGTTTCCGCGTAAAAGTCATGGCACAAGTCTTAGAAGTAGAGAACTTGAAGCCATGACCTGTGGCCCAAGACGACACGGCATCAATCGCAAGTTGAAGCCGGCGTTGAAGGAGAGGCGAATCATCACCCTGACAACAAAGGGTAAGATCATCGACATAGAGAGCGGAGAAGACACCAGAAGGAAGAGAGGAAAGAAGACCATTGAGGGCAACCAGAAAAAGAGTAGTGCTCAGAACACTACCCTGGGGCACACCTTCGTATTGCTGAAAAGAGGGAGAGAGAGCGGTACCAAGGCGCACCCGAAAGGAACGACGAGAGAGGAAGCTGCGGAGAAAGAGAGGGAGATGACCACGAAGGCCAAAAGAATGAAGTTGAGATAGGATATGATAACGCCAAGTGGTGTCGTAAGCCTTTTCTAGGTCAAAAAGGACGGCAACAACGGAGGTCTTCGCAGCAAAAGCAGTACGAATATAGACCTCCAAGTTCACCAGGACATCTGTCGTGCTGCGGCACTTGCGGAAACCAAATTGAGAAGGGGAGAGGAGGTGATGGTGTTCCAGGAACCACATCAGACGAACGTTAACCATACGTTCAAAGAGTTTGCAGACACAACTTGTGAGAGCAATAGGGCGAAAGTCCTTAGGGGAAGTACCCAGAGACCCCGGTTTGCGAACAGGGAGGACAACGGCATCGAGCCAGTCCTCAGGGACTGACGACGACTCCCAGATCCGATTATACAGACTCAGTAAATACTGAGACGTGCTCGGAGGGAGATGGCGAAGCATCTCATAATGAATACCATCGGAGCCCGCCGCCGTAGAACCGCAGAGGGCCAGGGCAGAACGAAGTTCAGAGAGAGAGAAGGGATCATTATAGGGAAGCTGAAGATGAGTGCAGAAATCTAAAGGACGAGACTCAAGGACAGGTTTACGAAGAAGGAAAGATTGGGGAAGATGAAGACCAGAGCTAACAGAAGAAAAGTGGGAACCCAGTTCGGAAGCGACCTGCAACGGGTCCGCCACAAGAGTATCATGGAGGTGAAGGACCGGTGAAACATCGGGAACGAACTTACCCGCTATCTTGCGGATACGCTTCCAGATCTGGGCCAGAGGGGTTTCGGACGTAATTGTCGAGACATAAGATGCCCAACATTCACGTTTAGCCGTACGGATGGCCCTACGGGCCACCGCACTCGCTTTCCGAAAGAAAAGAAAAGAATCGGTCGTCTACCTACGGCGGTGCTTCTTCCAGGCTGCACGCTTACAGCGGACAGCCCGAGCACAGTCCGCATTCCACCATGGAACGCACTTCCGTGGACCCCGAGAGGAAGAGCGAGGAATAGAGCGGAGGGCAGCGTCGAAGACAGTGTCATGAAAAAGGAGGAGAGCGCGAGAGAGGGGCAGAAGGGAGAGGTCAGAGAGAGTAGCACTGAGGGAAAATAGGGTCCAGTCCGCCTTAGCAAACTGCCACCTAGGGAAAGAGAGGGAAGGGCGAAAAGAGAAAAAGGAAACAAGGATGGGGAAATGATCACTTCCATGGAGGTCATCAAGAACCTGCCATGTGAAATCTAAGTAAAGAGAAGAAGAGCAGAGAGAAAGATCAAGACAAGAAAGGGTGCGAGTTCGAGAGTCCAAATGAGTGGGCTCACCAGAATTCAGAAGAGACAGGGAAGAAGAGAGGAGAAACGGCTCAAGGAGGCGACCCCGGGTATTCGTCAGAACGTCACCCCAAAGAGAATGACGACAATTGAAGTCACCCAGCAGGAGCACAGGCTCCGGCAAGGAGTCTAGGAGGTGTTTCAAATCAGGAAGAGAGAGCGGGACACTCGGGGGGAGATAAATGGAACAAACTGTGTACCATTTCCCCACAAAGATACGAGCAGCAGAACAATGGAGAGGCGAAGGAAAAAGTAAAGGAACAAAGGGAACATCAGCCCGAATCAAGAGAGCAGAAGAATTAGAAGCCCCAGCAATGGCTGGGGGGGGGGAGAGAAAGGAATAGCCACGAAAACGACCAGGACGAGCACCAAGCATCGGCTCCTGGAGACAGACACAAAGGGGCGAAAACCGCGAAACCAGAAGTTGGAGTTCGAGGAAATTGGCGTAATAACCTCGAACGTTCCATTGAAGAATGGACAACGACGAGAAGAGAAAGGACAAAAACAGAGAACAAGGAAGAAACAAAGGCGAAAGACCAACAGAGCACGTTAAAGAATATCAGGGTCGGGATCAGGGTCAGCAAAGTCAGGGTTAGGGGGCATGGGTAAACTGAGCAAAGACGGAGGGAAGGAAACGGGAGAACAGATCAGAGGTGGGCGGGCAGGGTCCGGAGGAGGAGGAGGAGGAGGAGGAGGAGGAGGAGGAGGAGACAACGGAGAGGAGCAGTCAAGGACAGCAGCAGGAAGAGGGGGAGTAGAAAGAGAGGAGCGCACCCCAGCAAGAGCAGCAACCGAAAGGGAAGCAGGGGCCAAAGAAACCTCCATAGCAGGAACAGGGGGCGCAAGCACTGAAACGGGAGGGGAAGGAGCAACAGAGCCAGAAGGAGGAGCTGAGGAAGAAAGCGAAGCCTTCTTACCCGCCGGGGAAGAGGAAGGAGAGGAGCCAGGCTTACGCTTCTGACTTAAAGAGACCGGTGTCCCAGCAACTACGTACTGGGCAACGGATTCCAGTGTCTCAACAGGAGAAGCCGAACGAGAGCACACACGACGGCCGTTAGGAGAGCGATGGACATCCACCCGCACCGACAGGCGGCGGGGAGAGCCGATAGATGGAGGAAGAGGATGGGAAGGAGGATCGGAGGGGGACGAGGAAGGAGACACAGAAGACACGACAGACCGGGTAGAAGGAAGGGGAACCCCAGACAGAGGACCAGGAGGAGGATCCTTCGGGAGAGAACCCAAAGGGACAGAGGAGGGGGCAGTGGGCGCATCAGGGTCCAAGGCCTGGAAACGGTTGTGAGTCTGAGGAAGGCGGGAAGGACGAGGAGAGGAAGAGCGCAACACGCGAGCATAAGAGATATTAGCATAAGGCGGGAGCCGGCGAACCTGGCGCCTCGCCTCAGGAAAAGATAAACGCTCCCGATGCTTCAAGTTGAGGACGGCTGCCTCAAGCTTGTAATGGACACACGCACGGGAGAAGGTAGGATGGGCCTCACCGCAGTTGAGGCAACGAGCTTGGGGAGAAGCGCACTCCGACTTAGAGTGACCTTCGCCACCACACAAAGGACAGAGAGAGACAGTCCCGGAGCAGCGGAGGGCACTATGCCCAAACCTCCAGCACTTGTTGCAGAGCCGAGGAGAAGGAATGTACTCCTGGACAGAGCACCTGGCACCAGCAAGAATGACAGAGGGTGGAAGGGTCCTACCATCAAAGGTAATCTTCACAACCCGGAGGGGTTGACGGCGACTACCACGAGGGGGACGAGTAAACGTGTCCACCTGGAGAATAGAATGGCCCTGGGCAGCGAGGATATGTCGAATATCGTCGTGGCAGTCGCGTAGGTCCCGAACACCGGTCGCAACATGGGGCGGGAGCAAAATAGTGCCAACACTGGCATTCAACTGAACGTTCTTCGAGACCCGAACGGGGGTCTCGCCAAGGCAGGATAAGGCAGCCAAGCGGGAAGCAGCATCCTGAGAAGGAGCAGCAACGACACGTGTACCGAGACGAGTGGGGTTGAAAGTAATGGAGGCATCCACGGAATCAATGAGATGGCGATGGAGGGAGAAATCGTCAGGAGGCGCAGAATCAAGAGGGAGGAGATCAAAATATTTGGCCCACGAAGCGGGACCAAACAAGGCATGATAGGTAGCAGAACTGGAAGGAATCGAGCGAGGGCGGCCGTGACGAAGACGGCGGTGAGAACCCCCAGAGAGAGAGGGGTTAAAAGGCGCAGTAGTTACAACTAGAGAAGGAGCCACGCCAGGGGACGAGGTAGTCACCACTGGGGGCTTGGGGCTCGACCCAACCACAGAGGAGGGAGGGGAGCCAGAGGAAGAAGTCAGAGAGGCCAAAGGAGGAGCAAGGTCGGGGCCCAATGCAGCGGAGGCTACAGAGCCCGGTCTTCCAATACGGACCGACTCGGGGGCTTGGTCGCCCACCCCACGAGCCTGAGAAGGTAAACCAGAAGAAGCCGAAGCAGGGGTAATCATCTTGACGAAAGAAAGAATTCACTCACGAATGTGCCCCCACACCCACCATGGAGCCACAATTAGAGGCAGGACACCCAACAAGAAGCTATCGCCGATCCTGTCGGGGCCTCCTAGGGGTGCGTCGCGAGTATACGCCCCACAAACGCCACCTTAAGAAACCGACAGTCCGTCGAGATCGGGTTCAGTGACGAAGTGGGGATTGACAATAAAAGGTTCCCCTCGCTCTCGACGTCGGGTACTGCAGTTCTACGGGTGCATGAGTATGCCTCCTCAAGCACCCGGGCGTCAAAATAGAAGAAGTCCAAGGGAAGAACCAGAACGAGCAAAAGGTCGGTAGGAAACGGCAAGCAGATAGGAGAAGAGGGGGGAGAAAAACGAAACAGAAGGAAAAGGAAAAGATGCCCAGCAGAATTGGAGAGGACGGCAGCAGGAGCACAAGGCTAGAAAAGGACAGAGGACTGTCCCAAGGAGCATCACACTCCGGCAGCCGCCCACTAAGCCCCCACACGGCGACAACGAGCTGAGCGGGGAGGGGGACCAGCAAGTGTAAGGTTATGGAAATGCGGTCAGGGGACGACAGGAGACCGAAAGGCCATTACACGATGACGGGAACCCAACCTCCTTATAATGACAAAAGAAAAAGACCTTGGAGTGGACATAACACCAAATCTAACTGCAGAGGCTCGTGTAAATATTATAACGTCAGCCGCATACTCTGACGGTTGAGAAGTCATAATATTCTCATGCACTTTCGATGTTCTCCGTTTTTATGTTCTACAATAACAGGGTGGCAATACCAGGGTTCACCTAAGGGTTATCTTGAGGTTATCTTGAGATGATTTCGGGGCTTTAGTGTCCCCGCGGCCCGGTCCTCGACCAGGCCTCCACCCCCAGGAAGCAGCCCGTGACAGCTGACTAACTCCCAGGTACCTATTTACTGCTAGGTAACAGGGGCATTCAGGGTGAAAGAAACTTTGCCCATTTGTTTCCGCCTCGTGCGGGAATCGAACCCGTGCCTCAGAATTACGAGTCCTGCGCGCTATCCACCAGGCTACGAGGCCCCACTAGGGTGGCAAAAGTCAGAACATCCTTCAGGGACTGAGCTAAGGAGGCTTTTAGGTCACTGTATACCGCCTGTGTGACGCCAGTCTTAGAGTATAACGCCCCGCCTTGGACCCCTCGCCTAAAAAAAAAAAAAAAAAAAAAAAAAAAAAAAAAAAAAAAAAAAAAAAAAAAAGCTCCAAAGGGTGCAGAAGTTTGCAACGAGACTAGTCTCAGAATTGCGAAAAATGAGGTGCAAGGAGATAAAATGAATTAAACCAGGCGTTATTAGATAGGAGGAGGGACAGGGGGTGGGGAGGGAGGAACATGATACAGACATCTAAAATACTTAGGAATATTGCCAGGGTGGGGGAAAAGGAAACGTTTACAATGAATATTAAGAGAAATATGGAGCATGAATAGAATCTTGAGACTCTGATGTGTCAGAGAGATGTAAGAAAATTTTAGCATAAGGGTAGCAAGTAAATGAATGACCTAACGGAGCAGGTTGTAGAGGCAAACTAAATTCATAACTATAAAAGCAGGTATGATAGGGAAATAGGTCAGGAGTCATTGCATTAGACAACCAACGGCTAGAAAAACGGGGTCAAAGAGCTAGAGCTCGATCCTGCAGACACAAATAGGTGCGTACACACACACAGTTCCCCGCAGCCGAGTGGACAGCGCTCTGCAGTCGCAGTTCTATGTTCAATTCCCGGTCGAGGCAGTAACCAAAGACCAGATCGGATTGATGTCCATAGGGAATGGAAAGGATGGGGGAGGTAGAGGGATGGGGAGATGAAATTCAGGAAGAGGATGCGGGTGTAGAGAGAGAGGAGGTTTGAAAGTTCGGTGGCCTGTCCACCATGGGTTGACATTTTTGTATGTGTTGTTTGTTTGCGTATGTGTTATGTTGGGTTGTCAGTACATTGGCTGGGGGGGGCTAGTGTTTGTGACCTTGTTGGTGTCCTAAAGCACTAGAGCCGATGGAGTTGGCTGAAGGAGGCTAATCTTAGAAACATCAGGGTAGTTACACTTCTGACGCCACGACAAATGGTTTTTTGGTTTTATATTTTTTTTTGTAGGTGTTTTATTTATTATTATTTTTTTTTTTAAAGACCAGAGTTTCTTTCACCCGATACGCCTGTCACCTAGCAGAAAATTAGTTCCGGGGAGTTAGACAGCTGCTATGGGCTAAATCTTGGATGTGTGCGCGCGGGTGTTGGAGAGAAATATTCCGAGAGTCAGTACAATAGATGATTAGAGAACAGACGGTTAGAAAGTTGCGGTCTGTTATGGCCAGGATCTGTTACGACCAGGGTCTGTTACGGCCAGGGTCTGTTACGACCAGGGGTCTGTTACGACCAGGGTCTGTTACGGCCAGGGTTTGTTACGACCAGGGTCTATTACGACCAGGGGTCTGTTACGTACGGGGTCTGTTACGACCAGGGGTCTGTTACGGCCGGGGTCTGTTACGACTAGGGGTCTGTTACGACCAGGGTCTGTTACGACCAGGGTCTGTTACGACCAGGGTCTGTTACGACCAAGGTATGTTACTGCCAGGGTCTGTTACTGTAAGGGTCTGTTACGATCAAGGTATGTTACTGCCAGGGTCTGTTAACCATAATCTGTTACTGCCAGAGTCTGTTACGACCAGTGTCTGCTACGATTAGAGTCTGTTATGGTTAGGGTCTATTACAACCAGCGGCTGTTACGACCAAGTTATGTTACTGCCAGGGTCTCTTATTGTAAGGGTCTGTTACGATCAAGGTATGTTGCTGCCAGGGGTCTGTTACGACCAGAATCTGTTACTGCCAGGGTCTGTTACGGCTAAGGTATGTTACGACCAGGGTCTGTTACGACCAAGATCTTTTACGACTAGGGTCTTTTTCGACCAGGGTCTGTTACGACCAGGGTCTGTTACGACTAGAGTCTGTTACGACCAGGGTCTGTTACGACTAGAGTCTGTTACGACCAGGGTCTGTTACGACTAGAGTCTGTTACGACCAGGGTCTGTTACGACCAAGGTATGTTACGACCAGGGTCTTTTACTGCCAGGATCTTTTGCGACCAGGATTTTTTACGACCAGGAACTTTTACGACCAGAGTATGTAACGACCAGGGTTTATTACGGCAAGGGTCTGTTACGATCTGGGACTGTTACGACTAGTGTCTGTTATGGCCAGGCTCTGTTACGACCTGGGACTGTTACGACTAGTGTCTGTTATGGCCAGGGTCTGTTATAACCAGTTTCTGTCATGACAAGGGTCTGTTACGGTCAGGGTCTGTTATGGCAAGGTCTGTTACGACCAGGGCCTGTTATAAACAGGGTCTGTTACGACCAGGGACTGTTACGGGCAAGGTCTGTTACGACCATTGTTTGTTACGGCCATGGTCAGTTATGATCATTGTCTGTTACGACCAGGGTCTGTTATGACCAGAGTCTGTTATGACCAGGGTCTGTTATGACCAGGGTCTGTTATGACCAGGATCTGTTACAACAAAGGTCTGTTATGGTTAGGGTCTACTACGGCCAGGGTCTGTTACTTTCAGGGTCTGTTACGGCCAGGGGTCTGTTACGACCAGGGTCTATTACGACCAGGGTATGTTTCGACCAGGGTCTCTTACGGTCAGGGTCTGTTATGGCAAGGTCTGTTACGACCAGGGAATATTACGGCCAGGGGTCTGTTACGACCAGGGTCTGTTACGGCCATGGTATGTTATGACCAGGGTTTGTTACGACCAGGGTTCTGTTACGGCCAGGGTTCTGTTACGGCCAGGGTTCTGTTACGGCCAGGGTCGGTTATGCTCAGGGTCTGTTACGACCAGGGTCTATTTCGTCCGGGTCTGTTACGACCAGGGTCTATTTCGTCCGGGTCTGTTACGACCAGTGTCTTTGACATTCAAGGTCTGTTATGACCAGGGTCTATTACGGCTAGGCTCTGTTTTGACCGGGGTATGTAACAGCCAGGGACTGTTAATTACTGCCAGAGTCTGTTATGGTCAGGGTACGTCTGCTACGACCAGGGTCTGTTATTAACAGGGTCTGTTACTGCCAGGGTCTGTTACGGCCAGGGTCTGTTACGGCCAGGGTCTGTTACGGCCAGGGTCTGTTTTGTCCAGGGTCTGTTAATGCCAGGATATTTTATGACCAGGATTTGTTACGACCAGGGGTCTTATTAAGACCAGGATCTGTTACGACCAGGGGTCTGTTATGACCAGTGGTCTGCTACGACCAGGATCTGTTACAACTGGGATCTGTTACGACCAGGGGTCTGTTACGACCAGGGTCTATTACGACCTGGGTCTGTTACGACAAGGGTCTGTTACGGTCAGGGCTCTGCTACGATCAGGGTCTGTTACGGCCAGGGTCTGTTACGACCAGCCTGCAACCTGTAACACAGAAATAACATCACATGAGACCAGAAGACATGGCAGGATGTGCAGAATACCCCCGTTCAAAAGCAGAGGTGCAACAGGCCGGTACTCTGAGAGAGAACTCTATCAATATCAGAGGCCCGAGACTGTTCAACACGTTTCCACTGCACATAAGGGGCATAACTGGCAATCCCCTCACAGTGTTCAAGAGAGAACTAGAAAAGCACCGCCAAAGGATACCTGATCAACCAGGCTGTGACTCATACGTCAGGCTACGAGCAGCCGCGTCCAACAGCATGGTTGATCAGTCCGGTAACCAGGAGGCCTGGTCGACGACCGGGCCGCGGGGACGCTAAGCCCCGGAAGCACCTCAAGGTAGTCTCAAGGTAACCAGGGTCTGTTATGTTCAGGTTGTGTTACGGCCAGGGTCTGTTATGATCAGCGTCTGTTAAGGCCTGGGCCTGTTACGTCCGGGGTCTGTTACGACTAGGGTTCGTTACGACCAGGGTTTGTAACGACTAGGGTCTCTTACGAGAAGGATCTGATACGACGAGGATCTGTTGCCCCCAGGCTTTGTTATTGTCAGGATCTGTTACGACCAGGGTCTGTTTCGACCAGTGTGTGTTAAGGTCAGGATCTGTTATGGCAAGGGTCTGTTACGACCAGAGTTGGTAACGACCAGGGTCTGTTACAACCAAGTGTCTGCTAATTACGGCAAGGATCTGTTATGTCCAGAGTCTGTTACGACCAGGGTCTGATACGCCCAGGATCTCTTACAACCAGTGTGTGTTACGGTTAGGATCTGTTACGCGCAGTGTCTGTTATGGCCAGGATCTGTTACGACCAGGGTCTGTTACGACCAGAGTTGGTTACGACCAGGGTCTGCTACAGCCTAGGTCTGTTACGACCAAGGGTGTTACGGCCACAATGGGACGCAACCGGGTTCTTTTCAGGTGGTACGAAAGCTCATATATCCGGCCCTAAATTAGTAGAGGCTTTCAATAGGTGAGCTCAGTAATGCAAGTAAAATAAAAAAGGGGAGGTACATTAAATACAAGTTCGTCACTTTAACCATATATAATTAGTCTTGCCATCACATATATATATATATATATATATATATATATATATATATATATATATATATAAAGTCTTAAACGGGAAATATTACTACACTATGTACATCATCGTCTCTCTCTGAAGACACTGAACACTCGGCAAAGCTCACTCCGTGTAGTCTTGTACCGGGTTTCCTTATCCGTGGCACTACCCTCAGCAGGTACCGGGAAACAACGATGAGTCCACCCTGGCCACGGGCCAGCCAAATCACAATTCCACTCGGTGCTTCGTTGTGAAGGCCCACAACCACAGTCCAGCCTGTTGCTGGCAGGTACCAATCAGCCTCACGCTGTTAGGCCACTTCACGAGCGAATACTAGGGTTGCGAACCCTAGGCAGGAGCTTCGTGTATCTCGCTGGTTACTCTCCTCTTTCGGCACCACAGTCGGTGTCTATTCCACCAGCCAGCCCCGGGTCCGGCGAATCAAGTCACTGCCACTCCTCCGGCAGACAGTTGAACACTCTACAGTTCTCGTCCGGAGGCGGCTCACTGCTTCTGTAAAGCAGACTGGTGTAGAGACCTTGGATGCCTTGGATAGACTGACTCTTCGTACATCACAGCAGCCCTACGTTGACTCTGTGAATACAGATACGTCATCAGTACACTGGGATACTACATGGGACCACTAGGACATATCACTTACTGGTTTAGCCACAAACGTACACCTTTTTGCTCCATAGATGGCGCTCATTGTCTAAGCGCCACCTCACCAGAGGTCAGCACCGGCTACCTCTCGAGCTAATAGGACAAGAATCTAGCAATTCTGGCTGGTATAGTCCTGTCACAACTAGATGGCGTCGTCCAATTAGTGGGGGGTTTCGGGAGCGGACTCACAGATGGCGTTGAGGTCGCTGCTCCGTGCTCCGACGATGAACTTGGGTTCGTAACAAAGGGTCTGCTAATTACGGCGAGGATCTGTTACGTCCAGGGCCAGATATGACCAGGATCTGTTACGACCAGGGTCTGTTACGACTAGGGTCTGTTACGACCAGACTCTGTTACGACTAGGGTCTGTTACGACCAGGGTCTGTTACGACCAGGGTCTGTTACGACCAGGGTCTGTTACGACTAGGTTCTGTTACGACGAACGTTTGTTACTACCAGGATCTGTTACAGTCAGGGTGTGTTACGGCCAGGGTATCTTATGACCAGGGTCTGTTACGACAAGGATCTGTTACGACCAGGTTCTGTTACGACTAGGGTTTGTTACGACTAGGGTTTGTTACGACTTGGTTCTGTTACGACCAGGCGCTGTTACGACTAGGGTCGGTTACGACCAGGGTCTGTTACGACTGGGGTTTGTTACGACCAGGATCTGTTATGGCCAGGATTTGTTACGAACAGGGTCTGTTACGACCAGGGTATGTTACGACCCGTGTCTGTTACGACCAGGGTCTGTTACGACAAGGATCTGTTACGACTAGGGTCTGTTACGACCAGGCTCTGTTACGACTAGGGTCTGTTACGACCAGGGTCTGCTACGACCAGTGTCTGTTATGACTAGGTTCTGTTACGACCAGGATCTGTTACGACCAGGATCTGTTATGGTCAGGGTCTGTTACGGCCAGGGTCTGTTACGATCAGGATCTGTTATGGCCAGGTTCTGTTACGACCAGGGTCTGTTACGACCAGGGTATCTTACGACCAGGGTCTGTTACGACCAGGGTCTGTTACGATCAAGGTCTGTTACGACCAGGTTCTGTTACGACCAGGATCTGTTACGACCAAGGGTTGTTATGACCAGGTCTGTTACGACCAGGGTCAGTTACGACCAAGGTATGTTACGACCAGGGTATGTTACGACCAGGGTCTGTTACGACCAGGGTCTGTTAAACGGTCAGGGGTCTGTTACGACCAGGGTCTCTTACGACCAGGGTCTGTTACGACCAAGGACTGTTACGACCAGGTTCTGTAACAACCAGGATCTGTTACGAAAAAGGTTTTTTATGACCAGGGTCTGTTACGACCAGGATCTGATATGGCCAGGATCTATTACGACCAGGGCCTGTTACGACCAAGGTATGTTACGACCAGGGTCTGTTACGACCAGGGTCTGTTACGAACAGGGTCTGTTACGACCAGGGTCTTTTACGACTAGGGGCTGTTACGACCAGGGTCTGTAACTATCAGAGTCTGTTACGACCAGGGTCTGTTACGACTAGGTTCTGTTACGACCAGGATCTGTTACGACCAAGGTTTGTTATGACCAGGATCTTTTATGACCAGGATCTGTTACAGTCAAGGTATGTTATGGTCATGGGTCTGTTACGACCAGGGTATTTTACGGCCAGGGTATTTTACGGCCAGGGGTCTGTTACAGTCAGGTCTGTTACGACAGGGGTCTGTTTCTGCCGGGATCTGTTACGACCTGGGTCTGTTACAACCAGAGGCTGTTACGGTCAGGGCCTGTTACATCCAGGGTCCATTACGACCAGGGTCTATTACGACCAGGAACTGCTACGGCTAGAGTTTGTTAATTTACGACCAGGGGCTATAACGTCCAGGGTCTGTTACGATCAGGGGGTGTTTCGGTCAGGGTCTGTTACGACCAGACTCTATTAGAACTAAGGTCTGTTACGGCCAATGTCTGTTTCGGCCAGAGTCTGTTACGGCCAGGGTATTTTACGGCCAGGGTTTGTTACGCCAGGGTCTGTTACGACCAGGGTCTGTTACGAGCAGGGGTCTGTTACGAAGAGGGTCTGTTACGGACAGGGGTCTGTTACGACCAGGGACTGTTACAGTCAGGGTCTGTTACGGTCAGTGGTCTGTTACGACTAGGGACTGTTACAGTCAGGGTCTGTTACGGTCAGGGGTCTGTTACGACCAGACTCTGTTACAACTAAGGTCTCTTACGGCCAATGTCGGTTACGGCCAGGATTTGTTACGGTCAGGATCTCTTACAACTTTGGTCTGTTACGACTATGAGTCTGTTACGACCAGGGCTTGTAACGACCAGAGTCTGTTACGGTCAGGGTCTGATACAGTCAATGTCTGTTACGGTCAGGGTCTGTTACGATCAGGGGTTTGTTACAACCAGGGTCTGATTCGGTCATGGTCTGTTACTGCCAGGCTATGCTACTGCCTGGGTCTGTTAAGGTCAGGATCTATTCCGGGCAGGGTCTGTTGCGGTCAGAGACTGTTACTGCCAGGGTCTGTTACTGCCAGGGTCTGTTACTGACAGAGTCTGTTACTGCCAGGGTTTGTTACTGCCAGGGTCTGTTACTGCCAGGGTCTGTTACTGACAGAGTCTGTTACTGCCAGGGTCTGTTACTGCCAGGGGTCTGTTACTGACAGAGTCTGTTACTGCCAGGGTCTGATACTGCCAGGGTCTGTTACTGCCAGGGTCTGTTACTGCCAGGGTCTGTTACTGTTAGGGTCTGTTACGACCAGAGTCTGATACCGCCAGGGGTCTGTTTCGACCAGGGTCTGGTACGACTAGGGTCTGTTACGATCAGGGTCTGTTACGACCAAGGTATGTTATGACCAGGGTCTTTTACGACCCTAGGTCTGTTACGGTAAGGGTCTTTTACGACCAGGGGTCTGTTATGGCCAGGGTCTGTTATGGTCAGGGTCTGTTACGGTCAGGGTCTGTTACGGTCAGGGTCTGTTTCGGCTAGGGTCTGTTACTGTCAGGGTCTGTTATGACCAGAGTCTGATACCGCCAGGGGTCTGATTCGACCAGGGTCTGGTACGACTAGGGTCTGTTACGATCAGGGTCTGTTACGACCAAGGTATGTTATGACCAGGGTCTTTTACGACCCTAGGTCTGTTACGGTAAGGGTCTTTTACGACCAGGGGTCTGTTATGGCCAGGGTCTGTTACGGTCAGGGTCTGTTACGGTCAGGGTCTGTTACGGTCAGGGTCTGTTTCGGCTAGGGTCTGTTACTGTCAGGGTCTGTTATGACCAGAGTCTGATACCGCCAGGGGTCTGATTCGACCAGGGTCTGGTACGACTAGGGTCTGTTACGATCAGGGTCTTTTACGACCAAGGTATGTAATGACCAGGGTCTTTTACGACCCTAGGTCTGTTACGGTAAGGGTCTTTTACGACCAGGGGTCTGTTTCGACCAGGGTCTGTTACGACCACGGTCTGGTACGACTAGGGTCTGTTACGACCAAGGGTTGTTATGACCTGGTCTGTTACGACCAGGGTCAGTTACGACCAAGGTATGTTACGACCAGGGTATGTTACGACCAGGGTCTGTTACGACCAGGGTCTGTTACGACCAGGGTCTGTTAAACGGTCAGGGGTCTGTTACGTCCAGGGTCTCTTACGACCAGGGTCTGTTACGACCAAGGACTGTACGACCAGGTTCTGTAACAACCAGGATCTGTTACGAAAAAGGTTTTTTATGACCAGGGTCTGTTACGACCAGGATCTGATATGGCCAGGATCTATTACGACCAGGGCCTGTTACGACCAAGGTATGTTACGACCAGGGTCTGTTACGACCATGGTCTGCTACGAACAGGGTCTGTTACGACTAGGTTCTGTTACGACCAGGATCTGTTACGACCAAGGTTTGTTATGACCAGGATCTGTTACAGTCAAGGTATGTTATGGTCAGGGGTCTGTTACGACCAGGGTATTTTACGGCCAGGGTATTTTACGGCCAGGGGTCTGTTACAGTCAGGTCTGTTACGACAGGGGTCTGTTTCTGCCGGGGTCTGTTACGACCTGGGTCTGTTACGACCTGGGTCTGTTACGACCAGAGGCTGTTACGGTCAGGGTCTGTTACATACAGGGTCTATTACGACCAGGGTCTATTACGACCAGGAACTGCTACGGCTAGAGTTTGTTAATTTACGACCAGGGGCTATAACGTCCAGGGTCTGTTACGATCAGGGGCTGTTTCGGTCAGGGTCTGTTACGACCAGACTCTATTAGAACTAAGGTCTGTTACGGCCAATGTCTGTTTCGGCCAGAGTCTGTTACGGCCAGGGTATTTTACGGCCAGGGTTTGTTACGCCAGGGTCTGTTACGACCAGGGTCTGTTACGAGCAGGGGTCTGTTACGAAGAGGGTCTGTTACGGACAGGGGTCTGTTACGACCAGGGACTGTTACAGTCAGGGTCTGTTACGGTCAGTGGTCAGTTACGACTAGGGACTGTTACAGTCAGGGTCTGTTACGGTCAGGGGTCTGTTACGACCAGACTCTGTTACAACTAAGGTCTCTTACGGCCAATGTCGGTTACGGCCAGGATTTGTTACGGTCAGGATCTCTTACAACTTTGGTCTGTTACGACTATGGGTCTGTTACGACCAGGGCTTGTAACGACCAGAGTCTGTTACGGTCAGGGTCTGATACAGTCAATGTCTGTTACGGTCAGGGTCTGTTACGATCAGGGGTTTGTTACAACCAGGGTCTGATTCGGTCATGGTCTGTTACTGCCAGGCTATGCTACTGCCTGGGTCTGTTACGGTCAGGATCTATTCCGGGCAGGGTCTGTTGCGGTCAGAGACTGTTACTGCCAGGGTCTGTTACTGCCAGGGTCTGTTACTGACAGAGTCTGTTACTGCCAGGGTTTGTTACTGCCAGGGTCTGTTACTGCCAGGGTCTGTTACTGAGAGAGTCTGTTACTGCCAGGGTCTGTTACAGCCAGGGGCCTGTTACTGACAGAGTCTGATACTGCCAGGGTCTGATACTGCCAGGGTCTGTTACTGCCAGGGTCTGTTACTGCCAGGGTCTGTTACTGTTAGGGTCTGTTACGACCAGAGTCTGATACCGCCAGGGGTCTGTTTCGACCAGGGTCTGGTACGACTAGGGTCTGTTACGATCAGGGTCTGTTACGACCAAGGTATGTTATGACCAGGGTCTTTTACGACCCTAGGTCTGTTACGGTAAGGGTCTTTTACGACCAGGGGTCTGTTATGGCCAGGGTCTGTTACGGTCAGGGTCTGTTACGGTCAGGGTCTGTTACGGTCAGGGTCTGTTTCGGCTAGGGTCTGTTACTGTCAGGGTCTGTTATGACCAGAGTCTGATACCGCCAGGGGTCTGTTTCGACCAGGGTCTGGTACGACTAGGGTCTGTTACGATCAGGGTCTGTTACGACCAAGGTACGTTATGACCAGGGTCTTTTACGACCCTAGGTCTGTTACGGTAAGGGTCTTTTACGACCAGGGGTCTGTTTCGACCAGGGTCTGTTACGACCACGGTCTGGTACGACTAGGGTCTGTTACGACCAAGGGTTGTTATGACCAGGTCTGTTACGACCAGGGTCAGTTACGACCAAGGTATGTTACGACCAGGGTATGTTACGACCAGGGTCTGTTACGACCAGGGTCTGTTACGACCAGGGTCTGTTAAACGGTCAGGGGTCTGTTACGTCCAGGGTCTCTTACGACCAGGGTCTGTTACGACCAAGGACTGTTACGACCAGGTTCTGTAACAACCAGGATCTGTTACGAAAAAGGTTTTTTATGACCAGGGTCTGTTACGACCAGGATCTGATATGGCCAGGATCTATTACGACCAGGGCCTGTTACGACCAAGGTATGTTACGACCAGGGTCTGTTACGACCAGGGTCTGCTACGAACAGGGTCTGTTACGACCAGGGTCTTTTACGACTAGGGGCTGTTACGACCAGGGTCTGTTACTATCAGAGTCTGTTACGACCAGGGTCTGTTACGACTAGGTTCTGTTACGACCAGGATCTGTTACGACCAAGGTTTGTTATGACCAGGATCTTTTATGACCAGGATCTGTTACAGTCAAGGTATGTTATGGTCAGGGGTCTGTTACGACCAGGGTATTTTACGGCCAGGGGTCTGTTACAGTCAGGTCTGTTACGACAGGCGTCTGTTTCTGCCGGGGTCTGTTACGACCTGGGTCTGTTACGACCAGAGGCTGTTACGGTCAGGGTCTGTTACATCCAGGGTCTATTACGACCAGGGTCTATTACGACCAGGAACTGCTACGGCTAGAGTTTGTTAATTTACGACCAGGGGCTATAACGTCCAGGGTCTGTTACGATCAGGGGCTGTTTCGGTCAGGGTCTGTTACGACCAGACTCTATTAGAACTAAGGTCTGTTACGGCCAATGTCTGTTTCGGCCAGAGTCTGTTACGGCCAGGGTATTTTACGGCCAGGGTTTGTTACGCCAGGGTCTGTTACGACCAGGGTCTGTTACGAGCAGGGGTCTGTTACGAAGAGGGTCTGTTACGGACAGGGATCTGTTACGATCAGGGACTGTTACAGTCAGGGTCTGTTACGGTCAGTGGTCTGTTACGACTAGGGACTGTTACAGTCAGGGTCTGTTACGGTCAGGGGTCTGTTACGACCAGACTCTGTTACAACTAAGGTCTCTTACGGCCAATGTCGGTTACGGCCAGGATTTGTTACGGTCAGGATCTCTTACAACTTTGGTCTGTTACGACTATGGGTCTGTTACGACCAGGGCTTGTAACGACCAGAGTCTGTTACGGTCAGGGTCTGATACAGTCAATGTCTGTTACGGTCAGGGTCTGTTACGATCAGGGGTTTGTTACAACCAGGGTCTGATTCGGTCATGGTCTGTTACTGCCAGGCTATGCTACTGCCTGGGTCTGTTACGGTCAGGATCTATTCCGGGCAGGGTCTGTTGCGGTCAGAGACTGTTAGGGTCTGTTACTGCCAGGGTCTGTTACTGACAGAGTCTGTTACTGCCAGGGTTTGTTACTGCCAGGGTCTGTTACTGCCAGGGTCTGTTACTGACAGAGTCTGTTACTGCCAGGGTCTGTTACTGCCAGGGGTCTGTTACTGACAGAGTCTGTTACTGCCAGGGTCTGTTACTGCCAGGGGTCTGTTACTGACAGAGTCTGTTACTGCCAGGGTCTGTTACTGCCAGGGTCTGTTACTGTTAGGGTCTGTTATGACCAGAGTCTGATACCGCCAGGGGTCTGTTTCGACCAGGGTCGGTTACGACCAGGGTCTGGTACGACCAGGGTCTGTTGCGACCAGGGTCTGTTACGACCAAGGTATGTTATGACCAGGGTCTTTTACGACCCTAGGTCTGTTACGGTAGGGGTCTTTTACGACCAGGGGTCTGTTATGGCCAGGGTCTGTTACGGTCAGGGTCTGTTACGGTCAGGGTCTGTTACGGTCAGGGTCTGTTACTGTCAGGGTCTGTTTCGACCAGAGTCTGTTACGACCACGGTCTGGTACGACTAGGGTCTGTTACGACCAGGGTCTGTTACGACCAAGGTATGTTACCACCAGGATCTGTTACGACCAGGGTCTGTTACTACCAGGATCTTTTGCGACCACGATTTGTTACGACCAGGAACTTTTACGACTAGGGTCTGTTACGACCAGGGTCTGTTATGACCAGGGGTTTGTTACTACCAGGGTCTGTTAAGACCAGGGTCTGTTACGACAAGGGTCTGTTACGTTCAGGGGTGTGTTACGATCAGGGTCTGTTACGGTCAGGGTCCGTAACGACTAGGGTCTGTTACGTCCAGGGTGTGTTACGGCCAGGGTCTGTTTTGACCAGGGTCAGTTATGGCCGTGGTCTGTTACGTCCTGGGTCTGTTACGACCAGGATATTTTACGGCCAGAGTGTGTTACGACCAGGGTCTGTTACGACTATACTCTGTTACGACTGTGGTCTGTTATGGCCAGGGTCTGTAACTACCAGAGTCTGTTATGACCAGGGTCTGTTACGACTAGGGTCTGTTACGGCCAGGGCCGGTTCGACCAGGATCTGTTACGACTAGGGTTGTTAAGACCAAGATCTGTTACGACCATTGTCTGTTACGACCAGGAACTGTAACGACCAGGTTCTCTTCCGACCAGGGGTCTGTTACGACCAAGGTCTCTTACGACCAGTGTCTTTTACGGATTGGGTCTTTTATGACCAGGGTCTGTTACGACTATGGTCTGTTACGACCGGGGTCTGTTACGGACATGGTCTGTTACGACAAGGGTCTGTTATGACTAGGGTCTGTTACAACCAGTGTCTATTATGACCAGGGTCTGTTATGATCATGTTTTTTACGACCAGGGGTCTGTTACGGCCAGGGTCTGTTATGACCATGGTCTGTTACCACCAAGGGTATGTTACGGCCAGAGGTCTGTTATGACCAGGGTCTGATTCAACCAGGGTCTGTTATGAACAGGGTCTGTTACGACCAGGGGCTGTTACGGGCATTGTCTGTTACGACCATGGTCTGTGACTGTCAAGGTCTTTTCATGACCATTGTTTGTTACGGCCATGGTCATTTATGATCTGGGTCTGTTATGACCCGGGACTGTTATGACCAGGGTCTGTTACGGTTGGGGTCGTTTACGACGAGGTTCTGTTACTTTCAGGGTCTGTTACGGTCAGGGTCTGTTACTTTCAAGGTCTGTTATGGTCAGGGTCTTTTACGGGCAGGGTCTGTAACGGACGGGTCTGTTTCGACCTAGGACTATTACAACTAGGGTCTGTTACGCCAGTGTCTGAAATTACGCCCAGGGGCTGTTACGGCCGGGATCTATTACGATCGAGGTCTGTTAACGACCGGGTTTTTTCACAATGAGGAGTCTGTTACAACTAGAGTCTGTTTCGACCAGGGTATGTTTCAACCAGGGTATTTTCCGACCAGGGTCTGTTATGGTCAGGGTCTGTTACGCCATGGTCTGTTACGACCATGGTTTGTTACGGCCAGGGTCTGTTACGACTAGGGTCAGTTAAGGCCAGGGGGGTCTGTTACGACCAGGGTCTGTTAGGGCCATGGTATGTTATGACCAGTGTCTGTAACAACCAGGGGTCTGTTACGACCAGGTTCTGTTACGACCAAGCTCTGTTACGACCAGGATCTGTTACGATCAGGGTCTGTTACGACCAGGGTCTGTTACGATCAGGATCTGTTACGACCAGGTTCTGTTACGACCAGGGTCTGCTACGACCAAGGTTTGTTACGACCATGGTCTGTTATGGTCAGGGTTCTGTTACAACCAGGGTCTGTTACAGTCAGGGTCTGTTACGACCTGACTCTGTTACAACTAAGGTCTGTTACAGCCAATGTCTGTTACTTCCAGGATTTGTTACGACAGGGTCTGCAATACGTCTAGGGTTTGTTACGGTCAGGGTCTATTACGACTTTGGTCTGTTACGATCAAGGCCTGTTACGACCAGGGTGTCTTACGGTCAGAGTCTGTTACAGTCAATGTCTGTTACAGTCACGATCTGTTACTGCCAGTGTCTGTTACTGCCAGGGTTTGTTATTGACAGGGTCTGGTACTGACAGAGTCTGTTATAATCAGGTCTGTTACTGCTAGGTGCCTGTTACTGCCAAGGTCTGTTACGGTCAGGGTCTGTTACTGCCAGTGTCTGTTACGATCAGGGTCTGTTACCGCCAAGGGTCTGTTACGGTCAGGGTCTGTTACTGCTAGGTGTCTGTTACTGCCAAGGTCTGTTATGGTCAGGGTCTGTTACTGCCAGTGTCTGTTACGATCAGGGTCTGTTACCGCCAAGAGTCTGTTACGGTCAGGGTCTGTTACTGCTAGGTGTCTGTTACTGCCAAGGTCTGTTACGGTCAGGGTCTGTTACTGCCAGTGTCTGTTACGATCAGGGTCTGTTACCGCCAAGAGTCTGTTACGGTCAGGGTCTGTTACTGCCAGGGTCTTTTTCGGCCAGGGTCTGTTACGGCCAGGGTCTGTTACGGTAAGGGTCTGTTACGACCAGGGGTCTGTTATGGTCATGGTCTGTTATTATCAGGGTCTGTTAAGACCAGGGTGGTCTTTATAGAAGGAACTAAAGTTTACAAAAATAAGTACAGAGCGTCCATTGAGGTTGGTATTGGGTTGCAGTGTTGCCGGTGGTACGATCAATTAGTTATATATAAACTAGCTGTATATAAGAACTTTGAACGTAGTTGTTGACTAAGTAGTAAGTAACCAGTAGGATAGTTATAGTATAGATTATTTTGTTTACTATTTGAGGTACAACATATTAAAGAGTGTAGACGGTTACTGTATGAGCTTTTTACAGAGCGCAGCCTGGAGATTCACTCTGGTTATGGCGGTCGGTGGGGAAAAATGCATCACTTTTGCCTGCAATATTTTCCCCTCAGTTACGTTCGTTTTTATATCTGCCACCATGTTCCTATGTATATCTTACGAATTACAAATGCAACTTACAGCTCACTGACAGTGTTTAAGTAAGAGTGATCTGTAAGATGACTGTGTGCTGGTGTAACTGTGCTAATGTGTTTGCTTATTATTTTATTTCATCAGAATGCTAATTCTTGCCTGGTATATTGTGAGTGTAAATCCTTGCGTCTGTCAAACAGGAGGAGTATTGGATCTTAAAGTAAATGTCATGAGGCAACATCTTGCGATATGACTGTGGGAGTGGGATTTAATGTTTTTTTTTTATTTTGCCCCGAGGGGCGAGTTTATTGGGCGGCGCCACTCATTCTCTGAGTGGATACACCACCATACCAGCATGTACAACACTCCCTATTGGAAGAAAACCTGCTGGGTTGTTCTTCCTGTCACTTGTATCCAAACACAGCTGGGACTTGCTTAACTGTCTCAAGTGAACTATGAAAAAGGGTAAAAGCACAGCACCTGGTGAAGATGGCGTCACCTACGACATACTCAACACACTGACTGTGTGAAGTGTGAACAACTTGTCCTCTTAAAAAGATCGTCGCTTTTGGCCGTTTGCCCGTATGGCCGAATTTGGACGTAATTTGAAAATGAAAAAAAAAATGAAAATAAATTTGGGATATTTTTTTTTTCAACAACAGTAAGTTAAGGGTCCTCTGATAGGTTAGGTGGGCAGGAAATTCTCATAAAGTTTCAAAACGTTATGAAAAACGTTAATTTAAAGTGTCCTCTTATAACCTCTGCGCGTACGCCGGACGACTCAAATAGAAAATGGGAACAGAACGTCACTTTTGTGAGTCGATTTCATTTTAAATTACGTCCAAATTTGGCCATAGCGCGCATACCAGCGAAAAGTGACGTTATTTTTAAGAGGACGGGTTGTGGTAATCCACTACTCCACCTGTTTAACAAATCATTCATAAGTGGAGTGTTGCCCACACAATGGAAACACGCAATAATCGATCCAATACCGAAGCCTAATGACCCTGGCAATTACAGGCCTATCAGTCTCATGTCATGCACTTGCAAGATGCTTGAAAGGATCATCCTAAACCGACTGGTGCACAAAATAGGCAGGTTAGGGGAGGGGTCAATGGATTTGTTAAAGGACGGAGCTCAGCAAACTGTATAGTTAATTACTTGGCTAATGAAACAGCTAGGTACTCTGTATTTGTTGACATTAAAAGAGCCTTCGACAAAGCACAATCCTGCATCCTGGACGAGCTTGCAAGCATGGGTGTCAAGGGGAGACTCATGAAATGGGTTGAAGACTACCTCATAGGGAGAAAGCCAAGGTCTGCTTCAATGGAGCAGTCTCAATGTGAGAGTATGGTCTCTCAAGATTCTCCCACAGCTGACTTGAATGGCTCATTGCAGTGCACTGTGCACCGATCTCGTGCACAGAAGCCTATCTCTGTTACCCTGGATGGTAATCTGTCATGGTGGATGTTCCCAGGAAGCCCACATAACCAGGAATACGTTTAAAATACGGAGGCCGCCGTATGCCCAAGGGTAAATTAGATTCACAGGAATTAAGCATCCATGCCATAGAGTCATTGGGTACATAGCTAGTGCCAAGCGTGAGAGAGAGAGAGAGAGAGGGGACGCCAACGAGGCGACAGATCTGACCTCTAGGGTCAGCCTCAACTGGCGAAATGGAGAATAACAACTGTGACGTGTTCATGACGTCACCTCTGCTATTGATCATGGAATGATCAATATGATTGGTTCCTGCTCTTTTGCTGGAACGCCATTGGTCTGTTGGTGCCCACGAGGAGCCCTGCACGTGGAAGCCCGTACATAGAGGACGTGTCCTGTTCTGTCTATCGGCCAATAGACAGAAGAACACCGTCTATTCCTCTCCGTCAAGTTAAACTCAGCTTCTTTTCGATATACCAACGCTCGCCCAGAATCGCGATTGTAACAATATTGTTTAGAAGACTAGTGACAAATCACCAGAGCGAAACAGACTGGTATCAGGTAACTCCTGGTGACAAATTGAGATCGTCTGTGAGTGACCTAGAGTGAACTAAGGAGTGCCGCTGCCTAAGTAATCTGTGTGTGACTTTTGCCACAATGTACCGCTATAATCATGGTACCATATAATCAGCCACCATCTCACACCAGAGCGTGTAGCAAGCCTCAAGCCGCCAGCTGCCCCGCATCACACTACGGGCTCACCATAGCCCGTGCTACTTAGAACTTTGTTCCAGGTAGCGAATCTTCAACAACTACAACAACCTGTCTCACTGTACTACGTGACGTCACCACCCTTACTCACCGCCAGTGCCATCAAGTGTGTGCGTGCATCTGTTAGACATTCAGCGCGCCCTCCTGCGAGTACCCTCCGTGTCAAGTACGGTTTGTTGGGAAAGCCTGTCGTCAATGGTATTACTTCGTAACGAGCGATACCAGCTGTCAGCTAGGCCACCTCCGAGTTCTTGCATAAATATGCACGAGTGAGTGAGTGAATGGGAGAGGTAGCCTACCTGTAAGTACAAGATCTTGTTATTGTATTATTGTGTCTGTCTGTGTTGATCTGAGGGATCAACCACAGTTCTCACCTTCTTATACCTGACACAGGTATAAGTGGAGACCTAGACACCCGACGGTGTATGTGTTTATCTGTGTGGTATCACGACATTACACTCGTCTGTGAATGTGATCTTCACATACACCACACATTTAGTTATTGTGTGATATTATTATTGTACATGTTATTGCCTGTCCCATTGACAGTGCCATTGTGATTTATTGCGCATCATTACCCGAGTATCCGGTTGGAACTCTTGTGATCCCTTTGTATACTGGGAGTTAAGTTTGCCGTGTTAATGATTGACTGTCAATTGTGTTAAGTTAGGTGTTTCTCCACGATTGGATCCGAATCGATTAGTCAGACGTCAAGAGTCTCGCTAATGCAACCATAGCCTTTCTGATGCGAATCTAAAGTAAATCAAGCACCCTTTGTATTAGTGGTTAAGTTAGTAAATAAACTACTGTTAAGCTTTATGCGGTGTTTCCGTTGAACCACTTCTGAATACTGCCAACTATTTACTCAAGCCTTCAGCTCCAGGTGTCTTCAACACCGAGTTGCCTATTATATACAAATCTATAAATGTGATGAGGACTCTAGGAGTCCTTTAGTGTTTCAAGCATTGTGGAGACTCTAATGACCGATGTGGATCAGGACCAGGTGAGGCTAGTCTGAGAGGAAACCCTCAAGGACTCTAACTCGACCTTGCTCCCAGGCCCTGTACGGTTGCTCTCGTATTTTCTCTGCTGGATTCCGACAGCTTCGTGAAACGTCTGCCACATATACATTGATGACGTACGCATTGCAGTCGGGAAAGCAAAATAGAAAACCCCACACTCAAGAACGATGAATATTGAACTCGGGACCCCCCCCCCCTAGGCGGAGTCTTAAGCTCTACACTATTTATTGTACTTATGAACGCCATTGCAAATATGGATTTGTCGGAAGGAACACAACAAATGGCGTATACAAATGATGTGCTAATACAAGCCCCAACCTTGGGGAAATTTAAACAGTTCATTGAACTCCTTGGAAGGAAATGTATTGAGCTCGGTTTCACTCTCTGTACAAACAAGACAAAAGCATACTCTCATCACAAGCGGGGAGAATATGAAGAACTACAAATTAATGGTGTAACACTTGAATGAATTGACCACTATCGGTACCTTGGCGTCACTGTCGGCTCTAACAAGGGGAAGAAAGAGGAGCTCAACCAACTCATAGGAACATTCAAAAGTCGACTTAGGGCACTGAAAGCTATGACCTGGAATGGGCATGGCGCGTCTAATGCCGTGCTAAAAATGTTGTACACAGTCTATGTGCACTCCGTAATAGGCTATGCTGCACCAGTTTTATGCACCTACTCCCAAAGCGATATGAAAAGGCTCAAAAGTATACGAAATGAAGCCATGACAATCATTCTTGAAGTTCCAAGAACTGCCAAAACGTCTAATCTACGAGAGCAGTTGTCCCTCCTCAGTGTTAAGAGCAGAATTAAGGAACTGAATGCTAAGCTTGCAATTAGGAAAGCCAGAGATCCCCCATTACAACGATATTGCCAAGAAAAAACTGAGTTCTGTGTTACTTACAGGAGAAAACAAGAGAAGCAAAAAATAGCATCACAAATCAATCTGCTACCTTGAAGAACTTCACCTGCTTGAGCAAGCCCGTGAGCCTGTAGAGAGGTTACCTCCCTGGGAGGATGACTCATGCAGGATTATCATCAATGAAATGACAATGAAAAAATCCGACATAATACCACATGAAATGAAACACAAGTATCTCGAGGAAATTTATAAAGAAGCCAGAGACGAAATATATCAAATTTACACTGATAGGTCATCTAATCATGTCAATAACAGGGCTGGTACACCATACAATGTAATTAGGAATAATGCCTTTAAACGCAAAAATGAAGAAAAAGCACGTATTGAAAACTATGTCTCTTCAACGCAAGCAGAGCTAACTGCCATTGTTATGATGTTAAGATTCCTTGAACGAAACACTGATGGCGCAGTGATCTGGACTGATTCAAAAGCAGCATTACAAATCCTAAGCAAAAATCGGGCAGAAAATCTTGTGATAGTCGCTGAAATTAAGAGAGCTATGAATGTACTAACCAATCAGGGAAGAGTCATCAAGTTTCTGTGGATCCCCTCCCATGTTGGAATATGTGGAAATGAACGAGCAGATGTACTGGCTGCTGAAGGAGACCATATTGAATACTTCATACCCAAGACTCTTCTACAAATTAGAGGTATTGTCATTCAACATCCCCGTGACAAGGTAATTGAGGAAAGGAGGACAGAAGCACAAATCATTGAATCTGTACGATGGTACAACATGGTTGCAGCTGGCAGTCCCAGTCATTATGGAGGAGGTGGCCGCGGGAGAGAATCAGTAATAGCGAGAATCCGTCTTGGATACAAATATCCATGGAGATTCGGAATGTAAACACCAATTGAGCAGCAGAGTTGCAGACTCTATGATGAGAGTGATGGATGCGGCCTTGACCACTATCTACGTGAATGTGTACACTTGAGAGGCATTAGAAATATGTGTAGAATAATAAACCCCACATTGTTTGAGTTAGGAAAATTTTTCAATATTTGTCAAATATTGATACTGTTCTTAAAAAGATTCCTCCATTTTGCACCCGCAAGATAACGTAAGATTTTTTCCTATTGGGGATTTTTTTTTATTATTATTTTCTACCACAGACGTGGCCACACATTTACCATGCTAACCACAATATATATATTTTTTCTTCTGTCCTCCATGGACAGGGTGAGAGATCTGTTAAACATATGATTCAGGGATTTATTGAACAATCAACCACAGAAGGTGATTGTAGTGCTTTTAAAATGTTAATCTAACCTGCAGACACAAATATATAGATACACAGAGTTACGACTGCCCCTACATAAAGTGGTCGATGTGTCGTTTACATAGTGTCATTAATGTGCATTTACAGAGGGGAGTGTTGTACATGCTGTTATGGCGGTATGTCCACTCACAGGATGAGTGCCGCTGCCCAATATACTCGCCCCTTGGGGCAAAATTTAAAATTTAAGCTTATCAAACAAGAAGAAGATTAACATTAACTCAAACTCTCAACCTCAACCCTCAACCTCTCAGCCTCAACCCTCAACCTCTCAGCCTCAACCCTCAACCTCTCAGCCTCAACCCTCAACCTCTCAGCCTCAACCTCTCAGCCTCAACCCTCAACCTCTCAGCCTCAACCCTCAACCTCAACCTCTCAGCCTCAACCTCTCAGCCTCAACCCTCAACCTCAACCTCTCAGCCTCAACCTCTCAGCCTCAACCCTCAACCTCAACCTCTCAGCCTCAACCTCTCAGCCTCAACCCTCAACCTCTCAGCCTCAACCCTCAACCTCAACCCTCAACCTCTCAGCCTCAACCTCTCAACCTCAACCTTTCAGCCTCAACCCTCAACCTCTCAGCCTCATCCCTCAACCTCTCAGCCTCAACCCTCAACCTCTCAGCCTCAACCTCTCAGCCTCAACCCTCAACCTCAACCCTTAACCTCTCAGCCTCAACCCTCAACCTCTCAGCCTCAACCTCTCAGCCTCAACCTCTCAGCCTCAACCCTCAACTTCAACCCTTAACCTCTCAGCCTCAACCCTCAACCTCTCAGCCTCAACCTCTCAGCCTCAACCCTCAGCCTCTCAGTCTCAACCTCTCAGCCTCAACCCTCAGCCTCTCAGCCTCAACCTCTCAGCCTCAACCCTCAACCTCTCAGCCTCAACCTCTCAGCCTCAACCCTCAGCCTCTCAGTCTCAACCTCTCAGCCTCAACCCTCAACCTCTCAGCCTCAACCCTCAACCTCTCAGCCTCAACCTCAATCTCAACCTCTCAGCCTCAACCCTCAACCCTCAACCCTCAACCTCTCAGCCTCAACCTCTCAGCCTCAACCCTCAACTTCTCAGCCTCAACCTCTCAGCCTCAATCTCTCAGCCTCAACCCTCAGCCTCAACCCTCAACCTCTCAGCCTCAACCCTCAACCTCTCAGCCTCAATCTCTCAGCCTCAACCCTCAACCTTCAACCCTCAACCTCAGCCCTCAACCTCTCAGCCTCAACCTCTCAGCCTCAACCCTCAACCTCTCAGCCTCAACCTCTCAGCCTCAACCCTCAACCCTCAACCTCAACCCTCAACCTCTCAGCCTCAACCTCTCAGCCTCAACCCTCAACCCTCAACCTCTCAGCCTCAACCTCTCAGCCTCAACCTCTCAGCCTCAACCTCTCAGCCTCAACCCTCAACCCTCAACCTCTCAGCCTCAACCTCTCAGCCTCAACCTCTCAGCCTCATCCCTCAACCTCTCAGCCTCAACCTCTCAGCCTCAACCTCAACCCTCAACCTCTCAGCCTCAACCTCAACCCTCAACCTCAATCTCAACCCTCAACCTCTCAGCCTCAACCTCTCAGCCTTAACCCTCAACCTCTCAGCCTCAACCCTCAACCTCTCAGCCTCAATCTCTCAGCCTCAACCCTCAACCTTCAACCCTCAACCTCAACCCTCAACCTCTCAGCCTCAACCTCTCAGCCTCAACCCTCAACCTCTCAGCCTCAACCTCTCAGCCTCAACCCTCAACCCTCAACCTCAACCCTCAACCTCTCAGCCTCAACCTCTCAGCCTCAACCCTCAACCTCAACCCTCAACCTCTCAGCCTCAACCCTCAACATCTCAGCCTCAACCCTCAACCTCAACCTCAACCCTCAACCTCAACCCTCAACCTCAACCCTCAACCTCTCAGCCTCAACCTATCAGCCTCAACCCTCAACCTCAACCCTCAACCTCTCAGCCTCAACCCTCAACATCTCAGCCTCAACCTCAACCTCAACCCTCAACCTCAACCCTCAACCCTCAACCTCAACCCTCAACCTCTCAGCCTCAACCTCTCAGCCTCAACCCTCAACCTCAACCCTCAACCTCTCAGCCTCAACCTATCAGCCTCAACCCTCAACCTCTCAGCCTCAACCTATCAGCCTCAACCCTCAACCTCAACCCTCAACCTCTCAGCCTCAACCTATCAGCCTCAACCCTCAACCTCTCAGCCTCAACCTCTCAGCCTCAACCCTCAACCCTCAACCTCAACCTCTCAGCCTCAACCCTCAACCTCTCAGCCTCAACCTATCAGCCTCAACCCTCAACCTCTCAGCCTCAACCCTCAACCTCAACCCTCAACCTCTCAGCCTCAACCTATCAGCCTCAACCCTCAACCTCTCAGCCTCAACCTATCAGCCTCAACCCTCAACCTCTCAGCCTCAACCTATCAGCCTCAACCCTCAACCTCAACCCTCAACCTCTCAGCCTCAACCTATCAGCCTCAACCCTCAACCTCTCAGCCTCAACCTCTCAGCCTCAACCCTCAACCTCTCAGCCTCAACCTATCAGCCTCAACCCTCAACCTCTCAGCCTCAACCCTCAACCTCAACCCTCAACCTCTCAGCCTCAACCTATCAGCCTCAACCCTCAACCTCTCAGCCTCAACCTCTCAGCCTCAACCCTCAACCTCTCAGCCTCAACCTATCAGCCTCAACCCTCAACCTCTCAGCCTCAACCCTCAACCTCAACCCTCAACCTCTCAGCCTCAACCTATCAGCCTCAACCCTCAACCTCTCAGCCTCAACCTAGGTTACTGTTGATAGGTTAAGTAATAATTGTAAATAAGAAGGAATAAGATGCTTATCTTAACATACTAAGAAGGTTAGGTGAGGTTGGTGTTTTCTATGAAGCTTTTCAAGGTATACTAAAATATTCACAATCAATTAGTATGTCACATATGCACTTATTAAATAAGCCAATATTGACTAAAAGCAAGTGCGAGAACGGGTTGCAATATGAGGAATGTTGCTGCTCTCTGATTGCCAAACGAAACACAGTAGTGACCTCTATCGGCACGCAGGTGAACCAACAAATATCTTCCTAAGTGGACCTACCTGAATTGCACCTAAGCATCTTCTTAGGGCACACTTAGGAACCTTCGTAGCAAACCTACTTACGAAGAAATACATGGAGCTTCCTGAATCTAGGTCCTGGTTCCTTGGGTTGCCTATCATGACCCAAGAACCACACATTATCTTGCAAATTTAAGAAAAGGCTTACCACACAGAAATATCCAACTTGTTCTTTCTAAGGACCCTAGACCCAATCCACCCCTCTGTATGCTTGACCCCAATGGGGTATTCGTAGGTAGGGACCCCCTATTGATGACGTCAAGTCACATGACACCCCGCGACAAATAAGGAATATTCCCCCTGATTGGTCGATGAATCCGGGACACAGATAATTTTTCTACTCGCCTCTCTAGTGGTCAAAAACCACGCACGAACACTCAGGCAATCAATGACCATTACAGAAAATGAAGTGGTGTCAAGGACTAACTATACTATTCAGTCATGCTTCCATCCATACAATTCTCTATTCGAATATTTTCACTTCAAATACTAACGTATTCCACCCAAAACACATATTCAATAAACACACCAATTGAAATACATATTTCCCATTCCAGGAGTATGGACTAACACCCACCCCAACATCTAATCAGGCCACACAAACCAACTGGTTCCCTAACCTAACAGATTAACAAAAAAAAATCATGATTTAGCTCCTGGGGGTCGAGAGGGCACTACATTGCTCAACCGTTCCTCAAAATCAATTCCTTATTTGCATCGTTATTCGCTACTCACAACACCGTACGCCACACTACAGCACGCCACACTACAGCACGCCGCACTACAGCACGCCACACTACAGCACGCCGCACTACAGCACGCCGCACTACAGCACGCCACACTACAGCACGCCTCACTACAGCACGCCACACTACTGCACGCCACACTACAGCACGCCGCACTACAGCACGCCACACTACAGCACGCCGCACTACAGCACGCCACACTACAGCACGCCGCACTACAGCATGCCACACTACAGCACGCCTCACTACAGCACGCCACACTACTGCACGCCACACTACTGCACGCCACACTACAGCACGCCTCACTACAGCACGCCACACTACTGCACGCCACACTACTGCACACCACACTACAGCACGCCACACTACAGCACACCACACTACAGCACGCCACACTACAGCACGCCACACTACAGCACGCCACACTACAGCACGCCACACTACAGCACGCCACACTACAGCACACCACACTACAGCACGCCACACTACAGCACGCCACACTACAGCACGCCACACTACAGCATGCCACACTACAGCACGCCTCACTACAGCACGCCACACTACAGCACGCCACACTACAGTACGCCACACTACAGCACACCACACTACAGCACGCCACACTACAGCACGCCACACTACAGCACGCCACACTACAGCACGCCACACTACAGCACGCCACACTACAGCACACCACACTACAGCACGCCACACTACAGCACGCCACACTACAGCACACCACACTACAGCACGCCACACTACAGCACGCCACACTACAGCACGCCACACTACAGCACGCCACACTGCAGCACACCACACTACAGCACACCACACTACAGCACGCCACACTACAGCACGCCACACTACAGCACGCCACACTACAGCACGCCACACTACAGCATGCCACACTACAACACGCCTCACTACAGCACGCCACACTACAGCACGCCACAATACAGCACGCCACACTACAGCACACCACACTACAGCACGCCACACTACAGCACGCCACACTACAGCACGCCACACTACAGCATGCCACACTACAGCACGCCTCACTACAGCACGTAACACTACAGCACGCCACACTACAGCACGCCACACTACAGCACGCCACACTACTACACGCCACACTACAGCACGCCACACTACTGCACGCTACAATACAGTACGCAACACCACAGCACGCCACACTACTGCACGCTACACTACAGCACGCCACACTACAGCACGCCACACTACAACACGCCACACTACAGCACGCCACACTACTGCACGCTACAATACAGTACGCAACACCACAGCACGCCACACTACAACACGCCACACTACAGCACGCCACACTACTGCACGCTACAATACAGTACGCAACACCACAGCACGCCACACTACAACACGCCACACTACAGCACGCCACACTACTGCACGCTACACTACAGCACGCCACACTACAGCAGGCCACACTACAGCACGCCACACTACAGCATGCAACACTACAGCACGCCACACTACTGCGCATCACACTACAGTACGCCACACTACTGCACGTCACACTTCAGTGCGCCACACTAAAGCACGCCACACTACAGTACGCCACACTACAGCACGTCACACTACAGCACGCCACACTACAGCACGCTTCACTACAGCACGCCACACTACAGCACGCCACACTACAGCACGCCACACTATTGCACGTCACACTACAGTACGCCACATAACAGCACGCCACACTATTGCACATCACACTACAGCACGCCACACTACAGTACGTCACACTACTGCACGCCACACTATAGCACACCACACTACAGCACGTCACACTAGAGCACGATACACTACAGTACGCCACACTACTGCACGCCACACTACAGCACGCCACACTACTGCACCCCACAGCACACTACAGCCCACCATACTGCAGTACGCCACACTACAGTACGCCACACTACAGCAGGCCACACTACAGCACGCCACACTACAGCACGCCACACTACAGCACGCCACACTACAGCACACCACACTACAGCACGCCACACTACAGCACGCCACACTACAGCACGCCACACTACAGCATGCCACACTACAGCACGCCTCACTACAGCACGCCACACTACAGCACGCCACACTACAGTACGCCACACTACAGCACACCACACTACAGCACGCCACACTACAGCACGCCACACTACAGCACGCCACACTACAGCACGCCACACTACAGCACGCCACACTACAGCACACCACACTACAGCACGCCACACTACAGCACGCCACACTACAGCACGCCACACTACAGCACGCCACACTGCAGCACACCACACTACAGCACACCACACTACAGCACGCCACACTACAGCACGCCACACTACAGCACGCCACACTACAGCACGCCACACTACAGCATGCCACACTACAACACGCCTCACTACAGCACGCCACACTACAGCACGCCACACTACAGCACGCCACACTACAGCACGCCACACTACAGCACACCACACTACAGCACGCCACACTACAGCACGCCACACTACAGCACGCCACACTACAGCATGCCACACTACAGCACGCCTCACTACAGCACGTAACACTACAGCACGCCACACTACAGCACGCCACGCTACAGCACGCCACACTACTACACGCCACACTACAGCACGCCACACTACTGCACGCTACAATACAGTACGCAACACCACAGCACGCCACACTACTGCACGCTACACTACAGCACGCCACACTACAGCACGCCACACTACTGCACGCTACACTACAGCACGCCACACTACAGCACGCCACACTACAACACGCCACACTACAGCACGCCACACTACTGCACGCTACAATACAGTACGCAACACCACAGCACGCCACACTACTGCACGCTACACTACAGCACGCCACACTACAGCAGGCCACACTACAGCACGCCACACTACAGCATGCAACACTACAGCACGCCACACTACTGCGCATCACACTACAGTACGCCACACTACTGCACGTCACACTTCAGTGCGCCACACTAAAGCACGCCACACTACAGTACGCCACACTACAGCACGTCACACTACAGCACGCCACACTACAGCACGCTTCACTACAGCACGCCACACTACAGCACGCCACACTACAGCACGCCACACTACTGCACGTCACACTACAGTACGCCACATTACAGCACGCCACACTATTGCACATCACACTACAGCACGCCACACTACAGTACGTCACACTACTGTACGCCACACTATAGCACACCACACTACAGCACACCACACTACAGCACGTCACACTAGAGCACGATACACTACAGCACGCCACACTACTGCACCCCACAGCACACTACAGCCCACCATACTGCAGTACGCCACACTACAGTACGCCACACTACAGCAGGCCACACTACTGCACGCCACACTACAGCACGCCAAACTACAGCACGCCACACAACAGCACGTCACACTAGAGCACGCTACACTACAGTACGTCACACTTCTGCACGCCACACGAGAGCACGCCACACCATGCACGCCACACTACTGCACCCCACACCACAGCACACCACACTGCAGCCCAGCATACTACAGTACGCCACACTACAGTACGCCACACTACAACAGGCCACACTACTGCACGTCACACTACAGCACGTCACACTACAGCACGTCACACCACAACACGCCACACCATAGCACGCCACACTATAGCACGCCACACTACAGCTCGCCTCACCATAGAACGTCACACTACAGCATGCCACACTACAGCACGTCACACTACAGCACGCCACACTACAGCACGCCACACCATAGCACGTCACAATATAGCACGCAATACTACAGCATGCAACACTACAGCACGTCACACTACAGCACGCCACACTACAGCACGCCACACTGCAGCAGGCCACACTACAGCACACCATACTACAGCACGCAACACTACAGCACGCCACACTACAGCACGCCACACTACAGCACGTCACACTACAGCACGCCACACTACAGCACGTCACACTACAGCACGCCACACTACAGCACGCCACACCATAACACGTCAAACTACAACACACCATACTACAGCAGGCAACACTACAGCACGTCACACTACAGCACGCCACACTACAGCACGCCACACTACAGCACGCCACACCATAGCACGTCACACTACAGCACGCCACACTACAGCACGTCACACTAAAGACCGGCACACTACAGCACGTCACGGTACAGCACGTCACACTACAGCACGTCACACTACAGCACGCCATACCACAGCACGTCACACTACAGCCCGCCACACTACAGCACGTCACACTACAGAACGCCACACTACAGCACGTCACACTACAGCACGGCACACTACAGCACGTCACGCTACAGCACGTCACACTACAGCACGTCACACTACAGCACGCCACATCATCGCAGCCACACTACAGCACACCACACTACAGTACGTCACCCTACAGCACGCCACACTACAGCACGTCACACTACAGCACGTCACACTACAGCACGTCACACTACAGAACGCCACACTACAGCACGTCACATTACAGCACGCCACACTACAGCACGTCACACTGAAGCACGTCACACTACAGAACGTCACACTGCAACACGTCACACTACAGCACGCCACACCATCGCACGTCACACTAGAGCACGTCACACTAGAGCACGTGACACTACAGCACGCCACACTACAGCACGTCACAGTACAGCACGTCACACTACAGCACGTCACACTAAAGTACGTCACATTACAGCACACCACACTACAGCACGTCACACTAAAGAACGTCACACTACAGCACGTCACACTACAGCACGCAATACCATAGCACGTCACACCATAGCACACTCCACTACAGCACGCCACACTACAGTACGCAACACTACAGCACTCCTCACTACAGCACGCCACACTACAGCACGCCACACTACAGCACGTCACACTACAGCACGCCACACTACAGCACGCCACACTACAGCACGCCTCACCACAGCACGTCTCTCCATAGCACGCCACACTACTGCACGTCACACCACAGCACGCTAAACTACAGCACGCCACACTACAGCACGCCATACTACAGCACGCCACACAACAGCACGCCACACAACAGCACGCCACACTATAGCACGCCACACAACAGCACGCCACACTACAGCACGCCACACTACAGCACGCCATACTACAGCACGCCACACTACAGCACGCCACAATACAGCACGCCACACTACAGCACGCCACACTACTGCACGCCACACTACAGCACGCCACACTACAACATGCCACATTTCAGCACGCCATACTACAGCACGCCACACTACAGCACGCCTCACTACAGCACGCCACACTACTAAACGCCACACCACAGCACGCCACACCACAGCACGCTACACTACAGCACGCCACACTACAGCACGCCACACTACATCATGCTACATTTCAGCACGCCATACTACAGCACGCCACACTACAGCACGCCTCACTACAGCACGCCACACTACTGAACGCCACACTACTGCACGCCTCACTACTGAAGGCCACACCACAGCACGCTACACTACAGCACGCTACACCACAGCACACCACACCACAGCACGGCACACCACAGCACGCTACACTACAGCACGCCACACTACAGCACGCCACACTACATCATGCCACATTTCAGCACGCCATACTACAGCACGCCACACTACAGCACGCCTCACTACAGCACGCCACACTACTGAACGCCACACTACTGCACGCCTCACTACTGAACGCCACACCACAGCACGCTACACTACAGCACGCTACACCACAGCACACCACACCACAGCACGCCACACCACAGCACGCTACACTACAGCACGCCACACCACAGCACGCCACACCACAGCACGCCACACCGCAGCACGCTACACTACAGCACGCCACATTTTAGTACGCCATACTACAGCACGCTACACTACAGCACGCTACACTAAAGCACGTCACAATACGGCACGCCACACTACAGCACGCCACACCACAGCACGCCACACCACAGCACGCCACACTACTGCATGCCACACTACAGCACGCCACACTACAGCACGCCACACCACAGCACGCCACACCACAGCACGCCACACTACTGCGCGCCACACCACAGCACGCTACACTACAGCACGCTTTACAATAGCACGCCACACTACAGCACGCCACACTACAGCACGCTACACTACAGCACGTCACACTACAGCACGTCACACTACAGCACGCCACATCATCGCAGCCACACTACAGCACACCACACTACAGTACGTCACCCTACAGCACGCCACACTACAGCACGTCACACTACAGCACGTCACACTACAGCACGTCACACTACAGAACGCCACACTACAGCACGTCACATTACAGCACGCCACACTACAGCACGTCACACTGAAGCACGTCACACTACAGAACGTCACACTGCAACACGTCACACTACAGCACGCCACACCATCGCACGTCACACTAGAGCACGTCACACTAGAGCACGTGACACTACAGCACGCCACACTACAGCACGTCACAGTACAGCACGTCACACTACAGCACGTCACACTAAAGTACGTCACATTACAGCACACCACACTACAGCACGTCACACTAAAGAACGTCACACTACAGCACGTCACACTACAGCACGCAATACCATAGCACGTCACACCATAGCACACTCCACTACAGCACGTCACACTACAGCACGCCACACTACAGTACGCAACACTACAGCACTCCTCACTACAGCACGCCACACTACAGCACGCCACACTACAGCACGTCACACTACAGCACGCCACACTACAGCACGTCTTACTACAGCACGCCACACTACAGCACGCCACACTACAGCACGCCTCACCACAGCACGTCTCTCCATAGCACGCCACACTACTGCACGTCACACCACAGCACGCTAAACTACAGCACGCCACACTACAGCACGCCATACTACAGCACGCCACACAACAGCACGCCACACAACAGCACGCCACACTATAGCACGCCACACAACAGCACGCCACACTACAGCACGCCACACTACAGCACGCCATACTACAGCACGCCACACTACAGCACGCCACAATACAGCACGCCACACTACAGCACGCCACACTACTGCACGCCACACTACAGCACGCCACACTACAACATGCCACATTTCAGCACGCCATACTACAGCACGCCACACCACAGCACGCCTCACTACAGCACGCCACACTACTGAACGCCACACCACAGCACGCCACACCACAGCACGCTACACTACAGCACGCCACACTACAGCACGCCACACTACATCATGCTACATTTCAGCACGCCATACTACATTACGCCACACTACAGCACGCCTCACTACAGCACGCCACACTACTGAACGCCACACTACTGCACGCCTCACTACTGAAGGCCACACCACAGCACGCTACACTACAGCACGCTACACCACAGCACACCACACCACAGCACGCCACACCACAGCACGCTACACTACAGCACGCCACACTACAGCACGCCACACTACATCATGCCACATTTCAGCACGCCATACTACAGCACGCCACACTACAGCACGCCTCACTACAGCACGCCACACTACTGAACGCCACACTACTGCACGCCTCACTACTGAACGCCACACCACAGCACGCTACACTACAGCACGCTACACCACAGCACACCACACCACAGCACGCCACACCACAGCACGCTACACTACAGCACGCCACACCACAGCACGCCACACCACAGCACGCCACACCGCAGCACGCTACACTACAGCACGCCACATTTTAGTACGCCATACTACAGCACGCTACACTACAGCACGCTACACTACAGCACGTCACAATACGGCACGCCACACTACAGCACGCCACACCACAGCACGCCACACCACAGCACGCCACACTACTGCATGCCACACTACAGCACGCCACACTACAGCACGCCACACCACAGCACGCCACACCACAGCACGCCACACTACTGCGCGCCACACCACAGCACGCTACACTACAGCACGCTTTACAATAGCACGCCACACTACAGCACGCCACACTACAGCACGCTACACTACAGCACGCCACACCACAGCAAGCCACACCACAGCACGCCACACTACAGCACGCCACACTACAGCACGCTACACTACAGCACGCCACACTACTGCACGCCACACTACAGCACGCCACACTGCAGTACGTCACACTACAGCATGTAACACCACAGCACGCCGCACTACAGCACGCCACACCACAGCGCGCCACACTACTGCACGCCACACTACAGCACGCCACATTTCAGCACGCTATACTACAGCAAGCCACACTACAGCACGTCACACTACAGCACACCACACTACAGCACGTCACACTACAGCACGCCACATTTCAGCACGCTATACTACAGCAAGCCACACTACAGCACGCCACACCACAGCACGCCACACCACAGCACGCAACACTACAGCACGCCTCACCACAGCACGTCTCACCATAGCACGCCACACTACTGCACGTCACACCACAGCACGCTAAACTACAGCACGCTAAACTACAGCATGCCACACTACAGCACGCACACTACAACACGCCACACTACAGCACGCCACACTACAGCACACCTTACTACAGCACGCCACATTTCAGCACGCCATACTACAGCACGCCACACAACAGCACGCCACATTTCAGCACGCTATACTACAGCAAGCCACACTACAGCACGTCACACTACAGCACACCACACTACAGCACGTCACACTACAGCACGCCACATTTCAGCACGCCATACTACAGCAAGCCACACTACAGCACTCCACACCACAGCACGCCACACCACAGCACGCCACACTATTGCACGCCACACCACAGCACGCCACACTACTGCAAGCCACACCACAGCACGCCACACCACAGCACGCTACACTAAGCACGCTTTACAACAGCACGCCACACTACAGCACGCCACACCACAGCACGCCACACCACAGCATGCCACACTACAACACGCAACACTACAGCACGCCACACTACTGCACGCCACACTACAGCACGTCACACTACAGCACGTAACACCACAGCACGCCGCACCACAACAGGCCACACTACAGCACGCCACACTACAACACGCCACAATACAGCACACCACACTACAGCACGCCACACTACTGCAAGTAACACCACAGCACGCCACACCACAGCAGGCCACCCCACAGCACGCCACACCACAGCACGCCACACTACAGTAGGCCACACTACAGCACGCCGCACCACAACAGGCCACACTACAACACGCCACAATACAGCAGGCCACACTACTGCACGCCACAACACAGCACGCCACACTACAGCACGCCACACTACAGCACGCCACACTACAGCACGCCACACTACAGCACGCCACACCACAGCACGCCACACCACAGCACGCCACACTACTGCATGCCACACTACAGCACGCCACACTACAGCACGCCACACCACAGCACGCCACACCACAGCACGCCACACTACTGCGCGCCACACCACAGCACGCTACACTACAGCACGCTTTACAATAGCACGCCACACTACAGCACGCCACACTACAGCACGCTACACTACAGCACGCCACACCACAGCAAGCCACACCACAGCACGCCACACTACAGCACGCCACACTACAGCACGCTACACTACAGCACGCCACACTACTGCACGCCACACTACAGCACGCCACACTGCAGTACGTCACACTACAGCATGTAACACCACAGCACGCCGCACTACAGCACGCCACACCACAGCGCGCCACACTACTGCACGCCACACTACAGCACGCCACATTTCAGCACGCTATACTACAGCAAGCCACACTACAGCACGTCACACTACAGCACACCACACTACAGCACGTCACACTACAGCACGCCACATTTCAGCACGCTATACTACAGCAAGCCACACTACAGCACGCCACACCACAGCACGCCACACCACAGCACGCAACACTACAGCACGCCTCACCACAGCACGTCTCACCATAGCACGCCACACTACTGCACGTCACACCACAGCACGCTAAACTACAGCACGCTAAACTACAGCATGCCACACTACAGCACGCACACTACAACACGCCACACTACAGCACGCCACACTACAGCACACCTTACTACAGCACGCCACATTTCAGCACGCCATACTACAGCACGCCACACAACAGCACGCCACATTTCAGCACGCTATACTACAGCAAGCCACACTACAGCACGTCACACTACAGCACACCACACTACAGCACGTCACACTACAGCACGCCACATTTCAGCACGCCATACTACAGCAAGCCACACTACAGCACTCCACACCACAGCACGCCACACCACAGCACGCCACACTACAGCACGCCACACCACAGCACGCCACACCACAGCATGCCACACTACAACACGCAACACTACAGCACGCCACACTACTGCACGCCACACTACAGCACGTCACACTACAGCACGTAACACCACAGCACGCCGCACCACAACAGGCCACACTACAGCACGCCACACTACAACACGCCACAATACAGCACACCACACTACAGCACGCCACACTACTGCAAGTAACACCACAGCACGCCACACCACAGCAGGCCACCCCACAGCACGCCACACCACAGCACGCCACACTACAGTAGGCCACACTACAGCACGCCGCACCACAACAGGCCACACTACAACACGCCACAATACAGCAGGCCACACTACTGCACGCCACAACACAGCACGCCACACTACAGCACGCCACACTACAGCACGCCACACTACAGCACGCCACACTACAGTAGGCCACACTACAGCACGCCGCACCACAACAGGCCACACTACAACACGCCACACTACAGCACGCCACACTACTGCACGCCACAACACAGCACGCCACACTACAGCACGCCACACTACAGCAGGCCACACTACTGCACGCCACAACACAGCACGCCACACTACAGCACGCCACACTACATCAGGCCACACTACTGCACGCCACCCCACATCACGCCACACCACAACACGCCACACTACAGCAGGCCACACTACTGCACGCCACAACACAGCACGCCACACTACAGCACGTCACTCCACAGCACGCTACACCACAGCACGCTACACCACAGCACGCCACACTAAAGCTCGTCGCTCTACAGCACGTCACACTACAGTACGTCACACTACAGCACGTCACACTACAGCTCTTCACACTACAGCACGCCACACTACAGCACGCCGCACTACACAACGTCACACTACAGCACGTCACACTACAGCACGCCACACTACAGCACGCTACACTACAGCACGCTTTACAACAGCACGCCACACTACAGCACGCCACACTACAGCACGCTACACTACAGCACGCCACACCACAGCACGCCACACCACAGCACGCCACACTACAGCACGCCACACTACAGCACACTACACTACAGCACGCCACACTACTGCACGCCACACTACAGCATGTCACACTACAGCATGTAACACCACAGCACGCCGCACTACAGCACGCCACACCACAGCGCGCCACACTACTGCACGCCACACTACAGCACGCCACATTTCAGCACGGTATACTACAGCAAGCCACACTACAGCACGTCACACTACAGCACACCACACTACAGCACGTCACACTACAGCACGCCACATTTCAGCACGCCATACTACAGCAAGCCACACTACAGCACGCCACACTACAGCACGCCATACTACAGCACGCCACACTACAGCACGTCACACTACAGCACGCCACACTACAGCACACCTTACTACAGCACGCCACATTTCAGCACGCCATACTACAGCACGCCACACAACAGCACGCCACATTTCAGCACGCTATACTACAGCAAGCCACACTACAGCCCGTCACACTACAGCACACCACACTACAGCACGTCACACTACAGCACGCCACATTTCAGCACGCCATACTACAGCAAGCCACACTACAGCACTCCACACCACAGCACGCCACACCACAGCACGCCACACTACTGCACGCCACACCACAGCACGCCACACTACTGCAAGCCACACCACAGCACGCCACACCACAGCACGCTACACTAAGCACGCTTTACAACAGCACGCCACACTACAGCACGCCACACCACAGCACGCCACACCACAGCATGCCACACTACAGCACGCAACACTACAGCACGCCACACTACTGCACGCCACACTACAGCACGTCATACTACAGCACGTAACACCACAGCACGCCGCACCACAACAGGCCACACTACAGCACGCCACACTACAACACGCCACAATACAGCACGCCACACTACAGCACGCCACACTACTGCAAGTAACACCACAGCACGCCACACCACAGCAGGCCACCCCACAGCACGCCACACCACAGCACGCCACACTACAGTAGGCCACACTACAGCACGCCGCACCACAACAGGCCACACTACAACACGCCACAATACAGCAGGCCACACTACTGCACGCCACAACACAGCACGCCACACTACAGCACGCCACACTACAGCACGCCACACTACAGCACGCCACACTACAGTAGGCCACACTACAGCACGCCGCACCACAACAGGCCACACTACAACACGCCACACTACAGCACGCCACACTACTGCACGCCACACCACAGCACGCCACACTACAGCACGCCACACTACAGCAGGCCACACTACTGCACGCCACAACACAGCACGCCACACTACAGCACGCCACACTACATCAGGCCACACTACTGCACGCCACCCCACATCACGCCACACCACAACACGCCACACTACAGCAGGCCACACTACTGCACGCCACAACACAGCACGCCACACTACAGCACGTCACTCCACAGCATGCTACACCACAGCACGCTACACCACAGCACGCCACACTAAAGCTCGTCGCTCTACAGCACGTCACACTACAGTACGTCACACTACAGTACGTCACACTACAGCACGTCACACTACAGCTCTTCACACTACAGCACGCCACACTACAGCACGCCGCACTACACAACGTCACACTACAGCACGTCACACTACAGCACGCCACACTACAGCACGTCACACTACAGCACGCCACACTACAGCTCGTCACACTACAGCACGTCACACTACAGCACGCCACACCACAGCACGCTACACTACAGCACGCTTTACAACAGCACGCCACACTACAGCACGCCACACTACAGCACGCTACACTACAGCACGCCACACCACAGCACGCCACACCACAGCACGCCACACTACAGCACGCCACACTACAGCACACTACACTACAGCACGCCACACTACTGCACGCCACACTACAGCACGCCACACTACAGCATGTCACACTACAGCATGTAACACCACAGCACGCCGCACTACAGCACGCCACACCACAGCGCGCCACACTACTGCACGCCACACTACAGCACGCCACATTTCAGCACGCTATACTACAGCAAGCCACACTACAGCACGTCACACTACAGCACACCACACTACAGCACGTCACACTACAGCACGCCACATTTCAGCACGCCATACTACAGCAAGCCACACTACAGCACGCAACACCACAGCACGCCACACCACAGCACGCCACACTACAGCACGCCTCACCACAGCACGTCTCACCATAGCACGCCACACTACTGCACGTCACACCACAGCACGCTAAACTACAGCACGCTAAACTACAGCATGCCACACTACAGCACGCACAATACAGCACGCCACACTACAGCACGCCACACTACAGCACGCCTTACTACAGCACGCCACATTTCAGCACGCCATACTACAGCACGCCACACAACAGCACGCCACAAAACAGCACGCCACACTACAGCACGGCATACTACAGCACGCCACACAACAGCACGCCACACAACAGCACGCCACACCACAGCACGCCACACAACAGCACGTCATACTACAGCACGCCACACAACAGCACGCCACACTACAGCACGCCTTACTACAGCACGCCACATTTCAGCACGCCATACTACAGCACGCCACACAACAGCACGCCACAAAACAGCACGGCATACTACAGCACGCCATACTACAGCACGCCACACAACAGCACGCCACATTTCAGCACGCTATACTACAGCAAGCCACACTACAGCACGTCATACTACAGCACACCACACTACAGCACGTCACACTACAGCACGCCACATTTCAGCACGCCATACTACAGCAAGCCACACTACAGCACGCCACATCACAGCACGCCACACCACAGCACGCCACACTACTGCACGCCACACCACAGCACGCCACACTACTGCACGCCACACCACAGCACGCCACACCACAGCACGCTACACTACAGCACGCTTTACAACAGCACGCCAATCTACAGCACGCCACACCACAGCACGCCACACCACAGCACGCCACACTACAGCACGCAACACTACAGCACGCCACACTACTGCACGCCACACTACAGCACGTCACACTACAGCACGTAACACCACAGCACGCTGCACCACAACAGGCCACACTACAGCACGCCACAATACAGCATGCCACAATACAGCACGCCACACTACAGCACGCCACACTACTGCAAGTAACACCACAGCACGCCACACTACAGCACGCCACCCCACAGCACGCCACACCACAACATGCCACACTACAGCAGGCCACATTACTGCACGCCACAACACAGCACGCCACACTACAGCACGCCACACCACAGCACGCCACACTACAGCAGGCCACACTACTGCACGCCACCCCACATCACGCCACACCACAGCACGCCACACTACAGCAGGCCACACTACTGCACGCCACACTACAGCACGCCACACTACAGCACGTCACTCCACAGCACGCTACACCACAGCACGCTACACCACAGCACGCCACACTAAAGCTCGTCGCTCTACAGCACGTCACACTACAGTACGTCACACTACAGCACGTCACACTACAGCTCTTCACACTACAGCATGCCACACTACAGTACGTCACACTACAGCACGCCACACTACAACACGTCACACTAAAGCTCGTCACACTTCAGCCCGCCACACCACAGCACGTAACACTACAGCACGCCACACTACAGCACGCCACACTACAGCACGTCACACTACAGCTCGTCACACTACAGCCCGCCACACTACAACACGTCACACTACAGCCCGTCACACTACAGCACGTCACACTACAGCACGCCACACTACAGCACGTCATACTACAGCACGTCATACTACAGCACGCCACGCTACAGCTTGTCACACTACAGCACGTTACACTGTAGCACGCCACACTACAGCTCGTCACACTACAGCACGCCACACTACAGCACGCCACACTACAGCTCATCACACTACAGCACGTCACACTACAGCACGTCACACAACAGCACGCCACACTACAGCACGCCGCACTACACAACGTCACACTACAGCACGTCACACTACAGCACGCCACACTACAGCACGTCACACTACAGCACGCCACACTACAGCTCGTCACACTACAGCACGTCACACTACAGCTCGTTACACTACAGCACGTCACTAGAGCTCGTCACACTACAGCACGTCACACTACAGCCAGTTGCACTACAGCACGTCACACAACAGCACGCCACACTACAGCCCGTCATACTACAGAACGTCGTCCTACAGTCCGTCACACTACAGCACGCCACTCTACAGCCCGTCACACTTCAGCATGTCTCACTACAGTTCGTCGTACTACAGCACACCACACTACAGCTCGTCACACTACAGCACGTCACACTGCAGGTCGTCACACTACAGCACGTCATACTAAAACACGTCACACTAAAGCTCGTTACACTACAGCACGTCACACTACAGCTCGTCACACTACAGCACGTCACACTACAGCCCGTTACACTTCAGCAATCCTCACTACAGCACGGTACACTACAGCACGTCCACTGCAGTCCGCCACACTACAGCTCGTCACACAACACCACGTCACACTACAGTATGTTACACTACAGCACATCACACTACAGCCCGTTACACTACAGCACGTCACACTACAGCTCGTCACACTACAGCACGTTACACTACAGCCCGTTACACTACAGCAATCCTCACTACAGCATGGTACACTGCAGCACGTCCACTGCAGTCCGCCACACTACAGCTCGTCACACTACAGCACTTCACACTACAGTATGTTACACTACAGCACATCACACTATTGCCCGTTACACTACTGCAATCCACATTACAGCACGCTACACTACAGCCAGTCACTACATCGCGCCAAAATACAGCACGCAACACTGTAGCACACCACACTACAGTTCGTCACTCTACAGCACGTCACACTACCGAACGCCACACTACAGCACGCCACACTACAGCTCGTCACATTACAGCTCGTCAAACTACAGCACGTCACACTACAGTACGCAACACTACAGCTCGTCACACTACAGCACGCCTCACTACAGCTCGTCACACTACAGAATGCAACACTACAGCTCGTCACACTACAGCACGTCACACTACAGAACGCCACACTACAGCACGCCACACTACAGAATGCAACACTACAGCACGTCACACTACAGCACGCCACACGACAGCACGTCACACTACAGCACGTCACACTTCAGCACGCCACACTACAGCACGTCACACTACTGCACGTCACACTACAGCACGTCACACTACATCACGTCACTCTACAGCACGTCACACTTCAGCACGCCACACTACCGTAAGCAATGCATGTATTCTCAACACAACAATAAATAAACTAACAGGTCCTAAAACGCGTCCTCGTGCGCCCAGATCTCAACGTAACACTGTGACCTCTTTGGCGGCGCCAGCACTACAGTGCCCCGTCTCAACACATGTTGTGAAGCACAACCTGAGGCCACAGCCCACATTGCCAGTCGAAACCACAGCCCACATTGCCAGTCGAGGCCACAGCCCACATCGCGTGTCGAGGTCACAGCCTACATTGCCAGTCGAGGCCACACCCTATATTGTGTGCCGAGGACACAGCCTACATTGCCAGTCGAGGTCACACCCTACATTGTGTGCCGAGGCCACAGCCTACATTGTGTGTCGAGGTCACAGCCTACATTGTGTGTCGAGGCCACAGCCTACATTGTGTGTCGAGGCCACAGACTACTTTGCAAGTCGAGGCCACAGCCTACATTGTGTGTCGAGGCCACAGCCTACTTTGCAAGTCGAGGCCACAGCCTACATTTTGTGTCCAGGTCACAGCCTACATTGTGTGTCGAGGCCACAGCCCACATTGCCAGTCGAGGCCACAGCCTACATTGTATGTCGAGGCCAAAACCTGCAATGCCAATTGAGGCTACAGCCTACATTGCGTGTCGAGGCCACAGCCTACATTGCGTGTCGAGGCCACAGCCAACAATGCCAGTCGAGGCCACAGCCCACATTTCGTGTCGAGGCCACAGCCTACATTGAGTGTCGAGGCCACAGCCTACATTGCCAATTGAGGCCACAGCCTACGTTGCGTTTCGAGGCCACAGCCTACATTGCAAATTGAGGCCACAGCCTACATTGCGTGTCGAGGCCACAGCCTACATTGTGTGTCGAGGCCACAGCCCACATTGCCACTCGAGGCCACAGCCCACATTTCGTGTCGAGGCCACAGCCCACATTGCCTGTCGAGGCCACAGCCTACACTGTGTGTCGAGGCCACATCCTACATTGTGTGTCGAGGCCACAGCCCACATTGCCATTCGAGGCCACAGCCCACATTTCGTGTCGAGGCCACAGCCCACATTGCCTGTCGAGGCCACAGCCTACATTGTGTGTCGAGGTCACAGCCTACATTGTGTGTCGAGGCCACAGCCCACATTGCCAGTCGAGACAACAGCCTACAATGTGTGTCGAGGTCACAGCCTACATTGCGTGTCGAGGTCACAGCCTACATTGCGTGTCGAGGCCACAGCCCACATTGCGTGTCGAGGCCACAGCCCACATTGCGTGTCGAGGCCACAGCCTACATTGCCAGTCGAGGCAACAGTCTACATTGCGTGTCGAGGTCACAGCCTACACTGTGTGTCAAGGCCACAGCCTACATTGCGTGTCGAGGCCACAGCCTACATTGCGTGTCGAGGCCACACCCTACATTGCGTGTCGAGGCCACAGCCTACACTGTGTGTCAAGGCCACAGCCAACATTGCCAGTCGAGGCCACAGCCTACATTGAGTGTCGAGGCCACAGCCTACATTGCCAATTGAGGCCACAGCCTACGTTGCGTGTCGAGGCCACAGCCTACATTGCAAATTGAGGCCACAGCCTACATTGCGTGTCGAGGCCACAGTCTACATTGTGTGTCGAGGCCACAGCCCACATTGCCAGTCGAGTCCACAGCCTACATTGCGTTTTGAGGCCACAGCCAACTTTGTGTGTCGAGGCCACAGCCCACATTGCGTGTCGAGGCCACAGCTCACATTGTGTGTCGAGGCCACAGCCTGCATTGCAAATTGAGGCCACAGCCCACATTGCCAGTCGAGTTCACAGCCTACATTGTGTGTCGAGGCCAGAGCCTTCATTGCCAATTGAGGCCACAGCCCACATTCTGTGTCGAGGCCACAGCCTACATTGCGTGTCGAGGTCACAGCCTACATTGCGTGTCGAGGCCACAGCCCACATTGCGTGTCGAGGCCACAGCCTACATTGCGTGTCGAGGCCACAGCCCACATTGCCAATTGAGGGTACAGCCTATATTGCCAGTCGAGGCCACAGCCTACATTGATTGTCGAGGCCACAGCCTACATTGCGTTTCGAGGCCACAGCCTACATTGCCAGTCGAGGCCACAGCCTACATTGAGTGTCGAGGCCACAGCCTACATTGAGTGTCGAGGCCACAGCCAACATTGCCAGTCGAAGCCACAGCCTACATTGCGTGTCGAGGCCACAGCCTACATTGCCAATTGAGGCCACAGCCTACATTGCGTGTCGAGGCCACAGCCTACATTGCCAATTGAGGCCACAACCTACATTGCGTGTCGAGGCCAAAGCCTACATTGTGTGTCGAGGCCACAGCCAACATTGCCAGTCGAGGCCACAGCCCACATTTCGTGTCGAGGCCACACCCTACATTGCCAATTGAGGCAACAGCCTGCATTGCGTGTCGAGGCCACTGCGTATATTGTGTGTCGAAGCCACAGCCCACATTGCCAGTCGAGGCCACAACCTACATTGTGTATTGAGGCACAACCTACATTGTGTATCGAGGCCACAACCTACATTGTGTATTGAGGCCACAACCTACATTGTGTATCGAGGCAACAACCTACATTGCCAGTCGAGGCCACAGCCTACATTGCGTTTCGAGGCCACAGCTTACATTGCGTTTCGAGGCCACAGCCTACATTGCCAGTCGAGGCCACAGCCTACATTGAGTGTCGAGGCCACAGCCTACATTGAGTGTCGAGGCCACAGCCTACATTGCGTGTCGAGGCCACAGCCTACATTGCCATTCGAGGCCACAACCTACATTGTGTATTGAGGCCACAACCTACATTGTGTATCGAGGCCACAACCTACATTGTGTATCGAGGCCACAACCTACATTGCCAGTCGAGGCCACAGCCTACATTGCTTGTCGAGGCCACAGCCCACATTGCGTGTCAAGGCCACAGCCTACATTGTGTGTCGAGGCCACTGCCTACATTGTGTGTCTAGGCCTCAGCTTACATTGAGAGTCGAGGCCACAGCCTACATCGCGTGTCGAGGCCACAGCCCACATTGCGTGTCGAGGCCACAACCCGCATTGCGTGTCGAGGCCACAGTCCACATTGCCAGTTGAGGCCATAGCCTACATTGTGTGTCGAGGCCACAGCCTACATTGCGTGTCGAAGCCACAGCCCACATTGCCAGTTGAGGCCATAGCCTACATTGTGTGTCGAGGCCACAGCCTACATTGCCAGTCGAGGTCACAGCCCACATTGCGTGTCGAGACCACAGCCCACATTGCGTGTCGAGGTCACAGCCCACATTGCGTGTCGAGACCACAGCCAACGTTGCCAGTCGAGATCACAGCCTACATTGTGTGTCGATGCCACAGCCCACGTTGTCAGTCGAGACCACAGCCTACATTGTGTGTCGAGGTCACAGCCCACATTGCGTATCGACGTCACAAACCATATTGCCTGTCGAGGCCACAGCCTTTTTTCCACATCTTGACCGAAACGCTGTGTGTAATAGTTGCTTTAGGCATAGTATGTATTAGCTCTATGTCCACTTGGGTTGGCCGGTAGAGTGACGGTCTCGCTTCATGCAGGTCGGCATTCAATTCCCCGACGGTTCAAATGGTTGGGCACCATTCCTTCCTCCCATCCCATTCCCAAACCCTTATCCTAACCCCTTCCCAGTGCTACATAGTCTTAATGGCTTGACGCTGTCTCCTGATAGTTCCATTTCATTCCTAAATCTGTGAAAAACTTTAAGCTGTACAGCAGGTAGAGCAGTGGCAGTTTTTGCTAGCGAGTCTGCCTTTTCCTTACCATCTATGTCAAAGTGACTTGGTATCCAATTTAGGGTGCTTAACAGCCCTTGATTGTGTGCTTCTTTTCCTATACGTAGGATTTCTGTGATGAGTTGTATATTATCTCTGTACTGGCTGGATAACAATGCCTGGAATGAAGATTTAGAGTAGGTATGAATGATGACATCATGTAAATTATTTTCATTTGTACAATTTATGGCCTCCTTCAGGGCATATAATTCCTTTTGCAATGTTGAGCACCCATTATTTAAGCTCCAGTAAGCTTCATGGTTGTTAGTGTAAACTGCTGCCCCAGCAGAACCTCTTTCTTGATCAACTGATCCATCTTCGAAGATGTGAGTCGTTGTTGGTCTTGAGATGGTTTCCATTTGTTGTTCTATGACTAATTTGAGCCTCTGCGAGTCACGTGCTGATTTTTCTAACTGGCAATCCTTCAGTGATTATCTTTAGACTCGATTCTTCCCATGGAGGAGGCTGCCGAAAGTGTTAATATGGTCAATCTTCCCCATTGTTTTTAATGGTCCGTTTCAAGTCCATTTTCACTAGAATCTTGACCAGATTATTGTTACATGCACTTGCTCTATATTAAAGGTATCTGTGAAGAGATCTGTGTATGCTATCTTTGACTGACAGTCTGGTGGTGGTTCCATCAAGTTTTGCTGTTATGGTGGCTATCCTTAGATTGATCCTGTTTTCTAAGGCTGGTAAGTTGGTTTCCATTCTTAGATTTTCTCGACGCGTCCATACAAATGCCCTTAGCATTGTTCTGAGGGCATCATTTTGAGACACTTCCAGTTTCTCCCATTGGTTATCATTGAGGGATGTAAGAGCAGGCGCATCATAGTCCATGAGTGACCTAACTGCTTGAACGCAGTACATTTTGAGTACTGGTAGATGCACCATCTCTAAGACTTGTCAGGGAGCGCAAAGCTGAGTTTATGGCTTTACAATGTTGCCGAAAATATTCAATTTCTTGAGGGAATTTCAACTGGCTGTCTATCATGACTCCTAGGTATTGAAAAGAGGTAACCCACTCAATTTTGTGTCCTTTTATTGCGAATCCAATGTCTCGAGTTCTCATTTTAACGGCCATTGCTTTTTTTTTGCTGTTTATTTTCACTGCTATGTGTTCCGCTTCCCTGCCGATGATGTCTAGGCATTTTTGTATATGGTTCCTGGCGCCTTTGAAATTGATGATGACCACAAAGTCGTCTGCAAAGTTAGGCAGTTTGGCTTTTGGTAACTTGAGCTTCATGAATTGTTCCATGAGACAGTTGAAGAGGAAGATGCTTAGTATTCCTCCCTGCGGAGTCTCATTTTCCAGCCTTTTATTTCCTTTGATTTCCTTATTCACCAGACAACACAGTGTAGCTGGAGCATTAGCTAGATCGAAGGCTTTATCTAGGTCTAGAAAAATAAGGAATACTAGGATTACAAACATAGGAATACAAACTAGGAATAGTTTGTCATTGATTTGATCCAGGAGGGAGGTAAGACATTCTGTGGTTCCAACAACTTTTCTGTAAGCAAACATATTTTGGTGCAGTGGATTGACTTTCCAGTCAATTCGATTAAAGCTATTCTTTCTGCAGTTTTGGCCAGACAGCTTGTTAATAAAATGGGTCTTGGATATCCCAGGTCTTTGGGTTTTGGAATGGGAACTATAATGGCTATAGTTCCAAGAGCGACTTTTCTATCATTATTCCAAGAAAGTTGTCGAGTTCTTGTCACCCATACTCTGTTGATGAGATTCAGGAAGGCTTCTTCACCCTTTTCTCCTAGCTTGGCCAGCATGTTGTAAGTGATTTTGTCCTCTCCTGGAGATGTGTTTTTATTTTTTTTTAGTTCTTCTGAGTTCTTTCAGATTAAAAGCTTGGTCTAGATAGTCAGGTAAGACTAAATCATCGTTTATTGATTTCATCTTGCTGCTTGAAGTCTTTGTTGGTGAGTCAGAGTTGCTTGAAGAAGTTGAATGGAACTGGTTCTTGAAGCAAATAGATTTACTAATCTTTCTGCTTTTTGCTGTGGATGAACATGATGGGGCTGAGCAGGAGGCGATTTTCCTTTGGTCTTGTTTATCTGCTTCCAGATGTCGCCCAAGGATGTATGCAGATTTAGATACACGCAGAAATCACAATAGCGTGGCATATCAAATGAACAAATCTATAAAGGCCGTGATGAGGGCTCGAACCTACGTCCGGGATAATCCAGAACGTAGGTTTGAGCCCTTATCACGGCTCTTGTGAATCATTTTTCAGCCCTTGTGGAGTTATTCATTTTATGCTGATTTAGCTTTCAGCAAATCCAGGGTGGTGGAATGGTACACCACTCGAGCCATTTTGCTTCTCTGATTTTTGTTGTTTCTTCGTGCACATGATCTCGGACAGCTCTAAGAAGTCCTAGACTAGCTTCGGTTCTGTCTCTTATGAAATTCTTTCATGCACAATTTAGTCTGTTATGTAGTTCTTTAGTCTTTCACAGAAATACCAATGGTCCTTATGTTGTTGAGTAGTTGTTCCTCTTAGGGACGGCGTGATTTGCTGCTCTATGTATTGCATTTACTAAAGCAAGTGTTGTCAAAAAGAGTGTAGTTTTGGTGCCAAGTTTAGAGAGAAACCTGAAACTTCGTCCTGTCTGCTTTGACAAAATTCCATCCGGGCTCGGGAGCTGGAGGTCTGGGAGGTAGTGCTATATTAATAACTGTTTTTGTAGCAAAGTGGTCACTAGTCAGAACATGATCAACTGACCAATGACACAACTCATAAATACTGGTGGAGACAAACGTGAGATCCAGCTTTCCTCCACCAGTGTGGGTTGGTTTCGTCGAGTTAAGCAGACTGACTTCAGGCACTTCATTCAAAAGGTGTTCAATATGTATTCCGTTGGCGTCGGTTCTTGACGAATCAAGTAGTAATTCACTATGAGCGTTGAGGTCACCCGAGATGATAGGTGTGGTGACTGCTATTTCAAAGATTGCAGAGAGAGAGACATATCGTGTTCACTATGGTTCCTATATACATTGAAGATGGACAGCATTGGTTTCTTCATAGTGAGATTAACTCCTATAATTTCGACGTCCTCACCACAGTTAAGCTGGTCGGTGATTGCTGTGGCATTGATATGATTTCTTACTAGTACTGAAGTGCCTCTGGTGCCACCTTGTGCAATTGGGCAGTGGAAACCTTGATATCCTGGAATATTGATATTTTTTCAGTCCTGGAGAGTGTCTTGAAGTAAAACAATATCAATGTTTTCCTTGAGAAGCACTGCTCTGAGTGTTTTTGCTTTGTTTTTGAATTGTTGGATATTCCACCGTATAATATTAAGATTGTCCAATATTCTGTTAGAGTTGAATCCATTGAGTCCATTGTGATTTCAAATGTGCTGATTTTCCCGACGGCTACTGTCTACTCGGTCTGAGTGGAGACTGCTACTGAGTGCTGAAATAATTCAGTTTCGTCACCTTCTTTTGCTTGCAGAAGTGTGGAAGAAATATGTTGTGTAGATTGTTTTTGAACTTTGTTGACATTTCCTTCTTTGACTGTGGGTTGGTCTGTTCCAGTGCTTGGAATACTTTGTCAAGCATCTTGCTGAAGGTCTCTGTCAGGGAAGCAAAATTCATTGGAACAGTAGTCTCTTGATATACCTCTGGCTGCCGTTCGTTTTTCCTTGGTAGGTGAGGAGACTCTGGGTTGGGTCATGGTGTCTTTGCTACCTCATGCTAGTGGGGCATTTGATGATGTAGGGGTGCTCATTCGTGCTTGGGATGTCATAAAGGCAATAGCAGGTGTATTCATTTTGTTGGCCTGATCTGTTCAGTTGCTGTTGCCTTGTGGAGTAGTGCTTTGTTTCCTCCAGTTATTCGAGGTTCTGTTCTTGTTTAGACTGGAAGGAATTGGTGCTTTAATTTGTTGTTGATTATTATTATCATTTATTCGGACTTGCCGAGGAGTGTTCCACTGACTTTTAACGGAGGGTCTGGTAGATTGTGGTCTTGGAGTTTTGGCTTTGGGTTGCTGGGTAGATCCGAAGGCTTCTATTCTTTTGACCCTTCCTGAACACTATTTGTTCCAGGCGTGATGTGTATCCCCGCAGTTTGTACATTTTGCGTTTGTTGGTTTGCCTTCTTTATGCAGATTTTTGCATGTCAGTGTTGTGAAGCTCACTGCATACTCCACATCGTTTCAGGCCTCTGCAGCCATCTTTATGGTGACCGAAGCGCTGACATCTGTAACAGCACATGGGCTCTGGATTGTATAGCCTTAGCCTGAATTGTTCATAGATCCCAACATTCAGAGTGTTGATGCGAGGTCCTTTAATTGTTACAAGGACCTGTCTTGTTTCTACATTGTCGTGCTTACACATTTCCGCCGTTGTGACATTGGGGCATTCTAAGAGCCTGCTTGCACTTACTTCAGTCGGGAAATGTTGTACTATCATCCTGGTGACTTTTCCTCTGGTTTTAGTTCAACTAGGTCTTCCGTATTCCTGAGGTTGTAATTATATTTGGGTTAGCTGTGGATCTGTTATATCTGTCTCTAATGTCAGGTTTGGCTCTGAGAACTGATCCTGGGAGAGCTTTTCCAGTACGGCAATAAGTGGAACCGTCTACTGGCTTTTTGGTTTTGGAAAGGACCATCTTCCCAAACCAATGGCAAGATGGTCCTTGCCACTCGTTTGGGGGCTGCTCTTGGGTTCTGGCTGGCTTCTAAATTGAATTCTTCGGGCGTTTTTCAGTTCTTTTTCGTTTATTTGTCTTTCCGTTTCCTACAATTTTCCAAGGTAGCTCATAGTGAGTGGGGTTATCCTCTGGTACATTGTTCCTGTCATCTTCAGCAATTTTCCTTGCTCTTGCCACGAGATTACTGTGTCCTTCTGACCTTAATAATTTCAGAAGGATGGTCAGGAGAGTCATTTCCTGCAGGGACATGGTCGGCCCACGTGTAGTGCTTTCCGTATATATTCCGATTTTGTAAAGTCATAATCGCCAAATAGCTTTTCCTTGAATTGAATTCACTTTATACTGCGCACTAAAAATATTTGGTGTTTCTGTCACTAAATTATTTTGATTCTTATCCTGAACCCTAAGCATGTCATATGATCCTGATCTTTAGGGTGCTATATAGTACTAATGGCTTGGTGCTTTCTCCTGATAGTATACCGTCCTCTCCCTCTAACTAAAAATCCAACATTATGTTTGTAACTCATCTTATATGTATGTATTTTTACACCTAATTACACATTTATTTATTTATTTATTTATTTATTTATTTATTTATTTATGTATTTCGAGGCCACAGCCCACAATGCGTGTCGTGTCCACAGCCCACAATGCGTGTCGTGTCCACAGCCGACAATGCGTGTCGTGTCCACAGCCGACAATGCGTGTCGTGTCCACAGCCGACAATGCGTGCCAGCCCACAGCACACAGCTTGACAAGGAAGGTATATAATTTTGAAATAAATAAAATAAATGAATGAACGTCCGCACCTTCATATTTTGTACATAGGTGAGCAGAGGAGCAGAAGAGCCATGAATGCTGTAGAGAGGCTGAGAGCCCCTCCCTTCCGTAACTCATTGTGACCCTTCCTCACTATAGTTTTCCCTGCAACACCACCCACCAATCGGATAACAAATTACTGCTGAGTGAACAGCGGCGAAGAGTTAAGGATTGGCGGCTTGCGAATGGTCCCCAGCCAGGACTTGAACCTAGGCAAATCGCTCGGCAGGCACGAGTTAGCACTGAGCCACTGTAGGAAGTGGTGTCAGCTTGTTTATTGAATATTGAGACTGCATTAGACTGATATTACACGACTGTGAATACTTAAGACAGACCCTGCAAGCAGTTGTGGTGTAGAACTAATTAATGAAATGAAAGACGTTTTAAACATTTTGAATATGTTATATAGACAGGAAGATTGACCCTTTCAACTGCACGGTCTGTAATGAACCTTGGAAGCCTTTCCAGTTTGTAACTATAGACGGTTAATGTCAGTTTCAGATAATGTTATTGAATAGAAACGGCGAAGTTACAGTACAAAAAATAAACACACAAAAATGAACTGGCCTCCGTAAACTACCCAGTCCGATATGACCAAAATCTAATTACCAACATACCTTATGATACAGTAGCCTAATGATTTAATCTTCAACATTTGTCAACTGCTTATTAGAGCGATAAGTGATTCGCAGATTCTCAGAGATTATGTCGTCTAAGAGACACAAACTAACACTAATAGACTTATCATTGTATTCAAACTTACTCACACATTAGCACTTCAAACATACCAATTTAAACGTCATCAGTTGTGAGTCGTGTGTAAATTATGTTTCATTCGTAAATAGGGTTTGGCGGCAGGACTAACTAGTGTTTTGCCTGAGGACGGACTGCTGAATGGGCAACGGAGTCCTTAATACAATAATTAAACTAAAAGGATCCTAAAGTTTTGAAGTAAAAGTAATGTAATCACAAACGTTATTCTGATCTTCCATAGGAAATCTTCACCATACGGAGCGACTATGGAATGGACGGTGCTGATTGGTGGAGGCCGGGAGCCCAGGTCACGCTGATTGGTGCAGGCCGGAAGCCCAGGTGACCTGAGGGTCCACTGGGCCTTCGCCTCTCACTTCACTGACCAGCGCCGAGAGAGACACACCCACACCCACTTCCAGCATATTTGATTATATTCGACGCCAGCGTTTGTCAGTGGCTAGTTTGTTGAGAAATATTTAGTGGGTATAAACGTAAGGTATTTTTTATATACTGTATATGTTAGAGAAAATAGACGCTGGTGAATGTTATGTTCTGATAACACTTGTATGGCAAGTCTTGCCTAATTATTACCGAATGAGTAGTGGATATGTTTATCTGACTCGGATAAAAAAATAACGCAAGGTTTGCATCGGCAGTAGGTTAAAGGTATGACTAATTTACAAATGCATTGGTTTTCTAAGCCCAATGTTAATGATTGGGCAAATCATTCTAGTCCCACTTAACTTTGTTAAATGATCCTTGCCCTCGGAAGGCCAGGTATTGACTAAAAAAATTGATAGTTTTTTTTTTAACTTTTCAGCTTCCTAACCACAGCTGCTTTGCTAATAAAATGAAAGTACAGTACTTTCAAAAGCACTAAAAATCAGATGCCATATTAAAGGGTTAAACATAAAACCCAAATACGCGTTTACTATACCTCGTGGCGCAGTCTTGAATATTAATGCCTACTGAACTAAATAGGTTCGCCAGATCTGATAATTGAATATACTATAGTCCGTCAGATTGTCCAAAGGTCGGTGGGACAATCTCGCCACCTCTCCCCTTGGTGAGGGATGAGGTCGCTGTACTCTTCTATTCCTAAGTGACGCTGGGTAGGTTAGACAAGTCAAGGACTTGTATATCCTGTGGGATTGTGGTAAAGGTCACTACTTAAGACTGCATATTAAACCACTTGGTAGTGGGACTACATATTTAAGGAAATTATAGTTTTCACAAATTTGGACAAAGTTTATATTGCGATAATGGGTTAACTTCTTAATGTTTTACTTGGATATTTAATATCCTTGGTTAATAAATGCTTACTAAACTGCTTGGCTGTTCGGCTAGTATTCATATCCTAGCTATGAAAAGTAAACCTCGTGATTAAAATTTAGTTTACTTGCCTTTGCAAGATACTGCATCTAAGAGTTGGTTTTGTTATATAACACAAATATAATGCTAAACATTAGCTTGTACTGGTGATAGTTCTCGTTGCTTCTATTTGTTGGCATCTCGAAGCAAAAGTTCACTCGTACATACCGATGTAAAATGAACACTTAAAGTTTTACTGCGTCAGTATGAGACGGCTGATGACTTCCAGAACAGACGTGATAAGCTTTAGTATCGTTTGGTGCGTTGTAAAAAAAAAAATTGTGAAGGGGGGAGGGGGACGTGGTAATATTTCCTTCAGCTTTAACAACTCGATGTTGAGCATTCGGGAATGTGGCCTTGGACATGTGCTATAAGGAGAGGGCATGGTTGCTAGTCTCCTTTTGGTCCCATAGTCGCCTGTCTAGTGTACACGTACTTGTACAATTTTTTTTCTATGAAAGTGGTAGTACTTGTAATGTAACTTGGGTGTACTAAATTGACTACTCTAGGTATTGTGATGGCCAAATTTCCTGTAGAGCTCTTGTATAAAATAGTTCACAATGTACACCATATTTAAGCCTTGTAATTACTTACTAGATCCATAGTTTCGGACAGATACTAAACTAACGAAATTTAAAGTGAACCTATAGATAGGTTTTCCTGTCAAACGCATTTTTTTCATACAAGAGTTGTTACATTCTTGTACAGCCACTAGTACGCATAGCGTTTCGGTGGGTCCCTGGAATGATCCCCGCCGCATAAACTTTTTCACAACAAAGTACCCATTTTACTGTAAAGTTAAACTAGAGGCTACAGTAAAATTTGCGCCCATGTAAATCCTCCCCGGCCAGGATACGAACCAATGACAAAGCGCTTGCAGAACGCCAGGCGAGTGTCTTGCCTCTACACCACGGAGACTAGTGGTGCACATTTCGGTACTTTGATCCAATAAATCTTTAGGACGATTTGTGTAAATGTACCACAAATTTAAGATTAGTCATAAAGGTAGTAAAGAATAAAACTAATTTCTGTACTGCATTAAAATTTATTTCAAATGCTAGTAACGGGCTAAATAGCCTTCCTGTTCTTACGGCTTCTTGCTAAAGCGACTTGTAAAACTTTCTAATACTAGCTACTAGGATCGTGAACCTTCCACTTACAGTAGTAAATGTTAACAAAAGCAAGTTTGATATACCAACCAGTTTTAATAGAACGTCACATTTAGACATGGTACCAAAGGCCAAAAATAGCTAGAAAATTGGTAGCAGCTCGCAAAGTTTAGTATAGTTTTTCCTTGGTTAGGTTAGAGGGCACGTCATTATAAGTTTCTTTACGTTGGGAAATCATTTTAGGACGAGCTGGAACTACGTGGTAATCGGTGTAAAGCTTAGGCTCAGACCCTTGGCTTGGTTAGCGGTCGTGTTGGCAAAACAAAGGCCAGGGTTCAACATGCAAGTACTTGTGAACCTATACCCCTCCGTGGTGCCTCCTTGCCGTGGTGAGGGCCTCGCGTACACCTCCCTGGGACCGGTGTGGGTTGCCTGTGCCCCCTCATTGGGTGGTGTACATGCTGATGGGCACCATGTAGGGACCTTGTGAGCCATCGAACCACCTGCTGGAGGGGTCGCCTGTGAGAGGCTGCCCTGTGTGGATGGTTGGGTGTCCAGGCTGGGGCAATAGGGGGACTGGGTCTTGGCACCAGTGTGGGAGAATGAAGTAGTAGGACTCTCCTGTTGAAAAGGGGAGCACTGCTGGGGACGACACGCCCTTCCTGCACTGGCCCGTGCTCGGCCTCCCTGGCTGCCCTGGTAGGTGGTATCCCTTGGTTCCGGGTCCCATCCCTTGTATATTGGTTTGCTGTATGGATGACGACTTGACTTCTGTTGCCCAGGCTCATGGAGTGGGTGGCTAGGCCCCTGAGTTGGACTGTCCTGGAAGACTGGGATCTGTAGTGGGGGGCTACAGGACCTGGTTTAGGCCCAGACTGGCCTTCCTTCCTGCTCCCCTCCCTCTGTGGTTGGGTCGAGCCCCAAGCCTACTGTGGTGAGTCTCGTCCCCTTGCACGGCTCCATCTGTTGTGACTAATGCACCTTTCAACCCATCTCTCTAAGGGTTCTCATCGCCGTCCCCGCCACGGCTGCTCTCGTATGCTCCCTTCCCATCATACTTCGTTCCATGCTTTGTTTGGTCCTGCTACATGGACTAAGTACTTTGACCTCCAACCTTCTGGATTCGACTCCTCCTGACGATTTTTCCCTTCATAGTCATCTTGTCAATTCCGTGGATGCCTGTCGCCTTCAACCCCACTCGTCTTTGTACCCGTGTCGTTGCTGCTCCTTCCCAGGATGCGGCCACCCGCTTGGCCGCTTTACCCTGCCTTGGCAAAACCCCTGTTTGGGTCTCGAAGAACGCTCGGTTAAGTGTTAGCACTGTTCTCCTCTTGCACAAAGTTGCAACCGGTGTTGGGAAACTCGAGGACTGCCACGAGGATATCGAGCATATCCTCGAGGCCCAGGGTCATTCTGTCCTCCAGGTGGATACATTTACTCGTCCCCCCCCCCCCCCCCCCTCATGGTCATTGCCGTCTGCCCCTTCGGGTTGTGAAGGTTACCTTTTGATGGTAGGACCCTTCTGCCCTGTCATTCTTGCTGGTGCCAGATGCTCCATTCAGGAGTGTATTCCATCTCCTCGGCTCTGCAGTAAATGCTGGAGGTTTGGGCATGGTACCCTCAAATGCTCTAGTCCTGTACCCTGTGTGGAAGAAAGGGTCACTCTGTTGGAGTGCCCTTCTTCCCAGGCCCGCTGCCTCGATCGCGGTGAAGCCCACCCTACCTTCTCTCGTGCATGTATTGGTTACAAACTTGAGGCGGCTGTCCTCAACTTGAAGCACCGGGACCGTTTGTCTTTTCCTGAGGCTCGGCGCAAAGTTCATAGTCTCCCTTCTTTCGCTGGTGTCTCCTATGCTCGCGTGGTGCGCACTCCCTCGGTGTGCACTCCCTCTCCTCGTCCTTCCCGCCTTCCTTGGTCTTGCAACCATTTCAAAGCCTTAGACCCGGACACGCCCACCTCCCCTGTTTCCCTCCATTCTGTCCCGAAGGGTCCCCCCCCCCCCCTTCTGGTTCTGTCTAGGGGCTCCCCTTCTTTCTACCCAGTCTGTAAAGTCTCCTGTGTTCTTTTTCCTCTCCCTCTAGTCCTCCTTCCCGTCCTTCTGTCTCTTGGCCCACCATACCGCCTGACTGTGCAGGCCGACGTCCATCGCTCTCCTGATGGTTGTTTGCTCTCGCTCTTCTCCTATAGAGAAACTGAAGTCTGTTGCCCAGTACATTGCTACTGGGACGCCTGTATCTTTGAGTCGGAAGTGGAAACCTGGCTCCTCTCCTTCCTCCTCCCCTGTCGGTAAGAAGGCTTCGCTTTCTTCTTCACCCCACTCTGATTCTATCGTTCCTTCCTCTCCCGCTTCGGTGGTGGAGCCCCCTGTTCCTACTGTGGGGGTTTAGCCCCTGGTTCCATCTGTTACTGCCCTTTTTGAGGTGCGTTCCCCTTCTGCCTTTCCTACTCCTCCAGACCCTGCTCGTCCACCTCTGGTCTGTCCTCCTGCGTCTTTTCCCTCCTTTACTCGGTTTACCCATGCCCCCTGACTTCGCTGACCCTGATCCTGACTGTGCTTTTTTTTTTTTTTTTTTTTTTTTTTTTAAGCATGAAGTGTTCCTACTTCACCTTTGTTTCTTCTTTGCTCTGGTGTTCTATCTTTGCTGATGTCTCTTCTTCAATGGAACATCTGTGGATTTTATGCAAATTTTCTTGACTTCCAACTTCTCATTTCATGGTTTTCGCCCCTTTGTGCGTCTTCAGGAGCCGATGCTTGGTGCTCGTCCTGGTCGCTTCTGTGACTATTCTTCCCCCTCTTTCTGTGCTCATCCCTTTCCTTAGATTTTGGGTGGCGGGTCCTTGATGACCTCCATGCAGACCATTTTCCTATCCTTGTTTCTTTTCGCCCTCTCTCCTTCCCTAGGTGGTGGTTTGCCGAGGCTGACTGATGCCTCTTTACTCTCCGTGCTACTATTTCCGACCTCTCCGTTCTGCCTCGCGCCCTCGTTCTTTTTCATGACTGTCTTTGACGCTGCCCTCCACTCTATTCCTCGCTCTTCCTCTCGGGAACGCGGAAGTGCATTCCCTGGTGGAACATGGACTGTGCACGGGCTGTCCACTGTAAACGTGTAGCCTGGAGGAGACATCGCAGACGGTAGTCCTATCTTTTGTTTTAGGAGAGTGCGGTGGCCCGTAGGACAATACGTGTGGCTAAACGTACTTGCTGGGCGTCTTGTCTCTACCGTTACGTCCGAAACTCTTCTCCCACTGGTCTGGAAGCTTATCCGTAAGATTGCGGGTAAGTTTGTTACAGATATTTCGCCAGTCCTTAGCCTCCATAGTGCTCTTGTGGCGGACCCGTTGCAGGTTGCGCCCAAACTGGGTTCCCATTTCTCCTGTGGGTTCTGGTTCTCGTCTCCCCCCCATTCATTCCTTCCTTCTTAAGCCTTTTCTTGAATCTCTTCCTTTAAATTTCTGTACTCGTCTTCACATTCCCTATGATCCCTTCTGAGCTTGTCTGCAGTTCTACGGCAGCGGGGTCCGATGGCATTCATTATGAAATGCTTAATCTCCATCTGTGCAAGTCTCGGTATTTACTGAATCTGTACAATCTGGTCTGAGTCGTCGTCAGTCCCTGAAGACTAGCTTGATGCTGTTGTCCTCCGTTCGGAAACCAGGGTCTCTCGGGTCATCCCCCAAGGACTTCCGCCCTCTTGCCCTCACAAGTTGCCTGCAAGCTCTTTGAACGTATGGTTAACGTTCGTTTGATGTGGTTCTTAGAACACTATCACCACCTCTCCCTTTAGTTTTCGCAAGTGCTGCAGCACAACGGATGTCCTGGTGAACTTGGAGGTCTATATTCGTACTGCTTTTGCTGCAAAGACCTCCGTTGTTGCATTTTTTTTGACCTGGAAAAGGCTTATGACACTACCTGGCGGTATTATATTGTCCCAACGTCATTCTTTTGGCCTTCGTGGGGAACCTCCCTCTCTTCCTCCAGAGCTTCCTCTCTCGTAGTTTCTTTCGTGTGCAGCTTGGTACTGCTCTCTGCTCCTTTTCGGCAGTATGAGGGTGTACCCAGGGTAGTGTTCTGAGCACTACTCTACTTCTAGTTTCCCTCAATGGTCTCCTTTCCTCTTCCTTCTGGCGTCTTCTCTGCTGTTGATGATCTTACCCTTTGCTTTTGGGGTGATTCACCTCTCCAACAGCGGCTTCAACTTGAGATTGATGCCATGTCGTCTTGGGCCACCGATCATGGCTTCTCTGCATCTAAGACTTGTGCTATGACTTTTACTCGGAAGCATGTTCTTTGTCCCTCTTTGTCGCTTTATGGTCCTCCCACTGTGTACAGAGATTCTGCAAAGCTTTTGGGGCAAGTCTGAAATTAGTTTGTCTTGGTCGGCCAATATCTCCTACCTCTGAGATGAATGCTCATAGGCCCATAACATAAGGTTTTGTCCCATACTTCTTGGGGAGCAGATAGGCGCACACTCCTCTATTTGCTGTCTGTCTGTCTCTCTCTCTCGTTCGTCCTATCTAAACTTGATTATGGTTGCCCTGCATACTCTTCTGCTTCTCCTCCTACTCTTCGCCGTCTTGATGCTTTGCACCATACTGGGTTGTCTCGGCTGTGGTGCCTTTCGTTAGTGTCGCCCTCAGTTTGTATGTTGATTACTTTCTCTTCAGGACCGCCGTGATCGCTACTGTCTTCGTTATCTTGTGCGGTCCTTACAACATCCTTCTTCTCGCCTCTGTCGTGCTTTGACTTTTCCTCCTCCTGTAGCTCCTGTTCCTCTTCGTCTCCTACTTTGTCCGGTTATCTCGCTTACAGGATTCTTTGTTCATATTTGTTTCTCATATTGTTCCTTCCTTGCCTCCGTGGAGAGTCTCCCATCCCAAGTTTTGTACGGCCTTGCCTTGTATTACTAAAGCCTTTACCCCCTCCTACAATTCTGAAAAGCTTCTTCCTTTAGCACTTTTCTTCGCACTCCCACTCTATTACCATCTTCACCGATGGGTCTAAGTCCGTGGACGGTGTGAGCTACTGTTGTTTTTTTCCTGACTGTAATTGTCACCTCCCTTCGGAGGCTAGTGTCTTTACGGCAGAACTTTATGCTAATCTCTGATCTTCGTCTCTTGCTTTCTCATTCTCATTCCTCCTTTGTGGTTGTAGTTGACTCTCGTAGTGCCCTCATGGCTCTGGGGTCCTTTAATCCTGTCCCTCCGGTGGTCATAGATTCAACATTGGCAGATTCTTATTTCTAGTAAATGTCTGTAATTTTGCTGGGTTCCCAGCCATATTGGTGTTTCTTTAAATGAGCGTGTGGATGCTGCTGCTAAAAAAGCTATCCATTCTTGTCCCATCTCCCGTAAAGGTATTCCTTATTCCAACTTTTATCATGTTATTCATTCCTCCATCCTTGCCCGTTGGCAGGGTTGTTGGTAACAAGCTGCGTACTCTCAAACGTAGTCCCCGTGGCCTTCCTCCTACCACCGTAACCGGCAGTGGGAAACTGCTTTGACACGGCTGTGGGTTGGACATCCTCGCTTAACCCAAGTCACTTTATGGAGCGCCGCCCTGCTCCTTATTGTCCGAATTGCGTTGTGCCTCTTACAGTTGTGCATATCCTTGTTGAATGTCCCGACTTCCAGGACGAGCGTGTCTTGCTTTCCGACCGTTCCTCGCGGTCACTTGTCCCTCGATAGAACTCTAGGTGAATCAGATACTTTTGATATCATTCGCCTTGTGCGTTTTTGTTCTCGTATTGGCATTCTTGGTGATATTTAGCGCCCTCTGATTATTTCGCACTTTGATGGTGCTACATAGCCTTCCCGGTTTGGTGCCTTCTTTTGATAATTACCTTGCCTTGTGAACCTATAAATCATCTTTGGCGGCTTTATTTAACTTCTATTAAACGGATTAACACCGGGAAAATTTTAAACCAGTTGGTCATGGTCTCCCCTCGAGCTTCGGAGCTCTGAAATGTAAACAAAGCTGCCGAATATGGAAACTTAAATTCGCAGGTAGTTGCGTAACGACTTGAAGCCCGTGTAAGTACTTCATAACGTACTTACACAGACGGTACCAGTGGAATACCTGAATTCTCGAGTGTCTACTCTTCCTTGGTAATTGTAGTGTTTCCACTAATTTTAATTTATACTAGGCTACACTTCGGTTGTCGCGGGCGTGCACGAACGATTATACTCTACTAAAATTAACTCTAGAACTTAAGGTTTCTGTAACCGAACGGTAATTGGTGATAGTTCGGGTAAGCATGCCTTCAGTCGCGCAAGAGAAAATAGATAAGTTTAGTGTTCTTGGTGGCTTACTTTTCCTGTTTAAGTGCCAGTCTTAGAATTTTAATATTTTTTCAGATTTACAATGTTGTGGGAGCCAAAACACTGCTGTTGCTTCAAGGTAAAGACTGGCAGCCTCATCCTTGGTGTCTTTCTTTTGGTAAGCATCATTAATCTTGACTCGTTGCCCATGACTTTATATCTTAATTTGTACTTGTTACAGGAAGCATCTAAGGTTATGAAGGTTGGTGGTTGTTCCCCCCCCCCCCCCAAACAGCTTCGTTAAATCTCAAACATTACAGCATTGGTTCCCAAAACTTTTATCTAGTTTGAAGTTTTTTCTTTTAAAGCTCGTTCAATTATTTTTTGAAATGTAAAAAAATTTATACTTGTTATATAGTACAAAAGGCAAGCTTCCTGAGTGAAGGTTCTAAAGCTTTTTTTTAGTTTCTCTCGCCAATCTTAGTGTTGGTAGGACCAACAAATGTTGGCACGGGTAAAATACCGTCTAGTTAGCACTTGGCTAAAGAATGCTTAATTACATGTATACAAAAGGGGTGGATCTAGCTCCCCTGAAAGTTCAAAGGAACATCCTAGTAAATATTTATTTTAAATACGTATTATTCATAGATCTTAAGAGCTGTGTTGACTGGCAGTATTGGTAGTCGCTAGGTTGTGTTAAGTGAATAAAACTAATTGCTAAAACTTTGCAAAATTAACGTGTATTTTTAAGGCAAAGATCTTGTTAAATTCCTACTTTCCAGTCGTTTTTCAGACCTGGACGGTAATAATCCTGGAGCAAGATGCTAATCCGCTTACACTAGTATTGTATACAATTTTAAATTAAATTTTTAGATAAAATTCCATAAATTACATCTGCTAATTTTTTAATATAACTTTGGTTAGATTTTGTACTAGTTATGAGACTAGCCGTTGTAGTAACTCTAGCGTGTATTGTCTGACTACTACACACCACTAAACCTCTGATAAATATATAAACCATTAAGATTCTGCTAAATTTGGTCTAATAAACTGGCTAAACATTTTCCTTCAGTTAACGTTCCCTCTCCCCGTTGTTAAATCTTTAAGTCTACCTATATAATGTAACTAATGCTGTACAAAATGACTAATCTCTAATGACAAAGATTAGACTTCATACCTCGGTCTGTAGAGTGTTAAGTTAACTTTTTGCCTATAACTCTTGTGAATGTTTATATAAAAAATGGCTAAATTTCTATTTTCATAAGACTTTACCTCTGATGCTGGTACAGATCGGATCGCTCGTCTATATTGGGATCGACGCTACTACGTTGGCCGATGGAAGTATACTTAATATTGTGCATAGCTACTGTGATGATCTGGATGGTTCTGGAAAGTGTGATCTCTTCATAAAGCTTGGTGTGTATACGTGTCCTAGTCTTCAACTAATGGTAAAACTATTAGTCGAATATTTTTTAAACATTTACTTCCAAAATTTTCCTGTTGGTAGCCATACCTTAAGTTTTTTTTTTTTTTTTTTTTTTTTTTTTTTTTGTTAAAGGATTTTTTTTTCTTGCAGCTGAGGGATCGGTGATATCTGGCTTGGTGATCGGAGTCTGTGAAGTCTTAGTCTGCAGTATGCTCATTTACGGCATCTTAAAGGTAACTTGTCAAGACTGTAATTCAATGTCTCTTGATAAATGGGAAATGAGCCCTTCTCCTCGCCCTTCGTTTAAAAGAATAAACCAAACTGTCTTCAAATTCAATTTATGAAAAAGTTCAAAATGTACGGTAGATTAATTTATCCGTTCTTGTATTTTCTAAACTAATGCTTGTGCACTCTAATAGAATCGAAAGGCAAATTTGTTGCCGGCAGATTAGTCTTAACCCATTACTTTGCTAGTTATCTACGTTAAGGTCGCAAAAATTAGACTAACAAAGCTGCTTAAAGAAGAAAAAAATAATTGAAGGCACTCATTTAATCAGTCCAGATAGTGAAGAATAATTCCTGAAATCATTGAAGTAACATTGATCTCGGTGGGATAGTCTCCCTCCTTGTTCTGCTCGTTGTTGCCCTGAGGAAGGGGGGGGGGGGCTTGGTGGGCAGCTGCCAGTGTGTCATGCTCCTTAAGACAGTCCTATCCTTTTGTAGCCTTGTGGTGACCACTTCCTCTGGTGTGACTGTCTCTGTGACTACTGCACCTTTTAACCCCCCCCCCCCCTCTCTCTCTCTCTCTCTCTCTCTCTCTCTCTCTCTCTCTCTGGGGGTTCTCAACACCGTCTGTGCCACGGCCGCACTCGATCCTGCAGCCTCTGAGGCACAAACCAGTTTTACACAACTCCTCCTTATTCTCCGACCGTCCAAGTGGTTGGGCACCTTTCCTTCCCCCTTCCCCCTCGTCCCATCCCAAATCAGTATCCCGACCTCTTCCCAGTGCTATATAGTCATAATGGCTTGGTGCTTTCCCCTGATAGTTCTCTTCCTTGCTGTGTAATGAAGTAAGGGCGAAAAGGGAGAGTGGCCTATTGACATAGCTAGAGTGCAGGAGGAGGGGGAGTTGTGTAAAGCCCTGGTTTGTGCCTCTGAGAGGCTGTAGGCTCCAGTAAGTTCAGTAGAACTTCGGTTTCAACTCCTTTTGACCATGTCGTAACTCAGTCGCTTATGGCAGCATCTGGGATGCTCTCTGATGCAGATTCGAATCCTCGTCACGGACCTTGTGGATTAATTTGATACATTGTGCAATTGTGATTTGTGCCATGTCCCCTGACCCTGATTTTTGCCGATCCTGAGATTCTTTAATATACTGTTCTTCTTTACTTTTGTTTCTTTGTTCTGTTACTGTCGTGTCTCTGATAATGTCTATTCTTCAGTGGAATATTCGTGGCTTTTATGCCAACTTCCATGAACTTCTGATTAGTTTTCACCATTTTGTTTGTCTCCAGAGGCCTATGCTTGGTGCTCTTCCTGGTCACTTTCGTGGTTATTTCCCCCCCCCCCGCTCTTGCTGGGGCCCATAACTCTACTGCTCTAGATTTGCTCTGATATTCCCTTCGTCCCCCTACTTATTCAGTCACGTATCCATTGTTCTGCTGCCCATGTTTGAGTAAATGGTATAGTCTGTTCCATTTTACCCCCTCCCCCCAAATGTCCTGCTTTCCCTTCCTGATCTTGAGCACCTCATGAACCCCTTGCCAGAGCAGGTGCTCCTTCTGGGTGATTTAAACTGTCGACATGCGCTCTGGGGTGATTGTTCTGACAAACGCCCAAAGCTGCTGTCTCGATCTGTTCATCCTCACTGCTTCTCTTATGAATTCTGGTGAGCCCACTGATTTAACTTTCGAACTTGCACCCTTTCCTATCTTGATCTTTCCTACTACTCGTTGCCCCTTTACTTAGATTTCACGTAGTGGGTTCTTGATGACCTCCATAAGTGATCGTGTCCCCATCCTAGTTTCCTTTTTCTTTCCACCCTCTCCTTCCCGTGGTTGCAGTTTGCCAAGGCTGACTGGAACCTATTCACCCTCCATGCTACCCTCTTACCTCTCCAAACTGCCTCTTCCTCGTGCCCAAACTTCCTCCCCTGTGCCTTCCTTATTCCTTTTTCATGACGCCATCTTCGATGCTGCCCTCCTCTCTAATCCTTCTCCTACCTCCCAAGGCACGCGGAAGTGGATTCCATGGTGGAATGTGGACTGTGCTCTGCCTGTAAGTGTGCAGCCTGGAAGAAACTCCTATGCTGGCAGACGGCTGATTTTGTTTTGGAAGGCTAGTGCGCTATGGGCCATTTGTACAGCTAAACGTGGGAGTTGGAAATCTTGTTTCCACCATTACGTCCGATACTCGTCTGCCGCAGATCTGGAAGATGATCCGCAAGATTGCGGGCTAGTTCAACCCCGATGTCTCGCCGGTTCTCCACCTCCGTGGTAATCTTGTGCCAGACCCAGTGCAGGTTGCAACCAAACTGGGTTCCCACTTTTCTACTGTTGGCTCTGGTTCTCATCTTCCTCAATCCTTCTTTCCTTCGTAATCCTGTTCTTGAATCTCGTCCCTTAGATTTCCACTCATCTCTGCGTTCCCTATAACGATCCTTTCTTTCTGAAATTCAGTCTGCCCTGGCACTCTGCAGATCTACAGCAGCAGGCTCGGATAACATTCATGGAGATGATTTGCCTTCTCCCTCTGTGAACATGTCTTTACCGAGTCTGTATAACCAGGTCTGAGAGTTGTCGTCAGTCTCTGAGGACTGGCTCGATGCCGTTGTACTCCCTATTTGGAAACCAGGGTCTCTCGGTACTTTCTCTATGGCCTTCTGCCCTATTGTCCTCACAAGTTGTCTGCAAAAGTCTGAGTGGTAAATTTGTCTGTAGCTCTTTGGAACACCCTCACCACCTTTCTCCTTCTCAATTTGATATTTCGTAAGTGCCGCAGCACGACTGATGTCCTGGTGAACTTAGTCTATATTCGTACTACCTTTGCTGTGAAGACCTCTGTTGTTGCTGTCCTTTTTGACCTGGAAAAGGCTTGACACGATTTGGAGATGCCATATTCTGTCCCAACTTCGTTCTTTTGGCCTTCGTGGTAATCTCCCTTTTCCTCCAAAGCTTCCTCTCTCGTCGTTCCTTTAGTCAGGCTTGGTGCCACTCTCTGCCTCTTACCGGCAATACGAAGGTGTACCCCCAAGGTAGTGTTCTGAGAACTATATTTTTTTATACCTTCTAGCATCTTCTCTACTCTTTGTTCACGATCTTACTCGCTGCTGAGGTAGCGATTCTACTCTCCTTCAACGGCGGCTTCAACTTGAGACTGATGCTGTGTTGTCTTGGGCCACCAATCGTGGCTTGGGTCTCTACACCAGACTTGTGCTATGACTTTTACTCGGAAGTATGTTGTTCTTCGTCCTCCCCTTGTTGCTTTTCATCATTCCCTCGTTTAGAAATAATCTGCAAAGCTTTTGAGGTTAGTCTTTGACACTCATTTGTCATGGTGCCCCATATCTCTTACCTCAGTTGAATACTCTAAGGCCCTTAACCTCCTTAAGGTTTTGTCCCATACTTCTTGGGTTATGGATAGTCACGCGCTCCTCTATTTGCACTTTGTTTTTTTTTTTTGTTTTTTTGAGCTCAACTCGATTATGGTTGTTCTGCATGCTCTTCTGCTTCAACTCTTCGCTGTCTTGATCCTTTGCACCATACTGGGTTGTCTCGGCTCTGGTGCCTTTCATTAAACTCCTACCTTCAGCTTGTACATTGACACTGGGGCCCTCCCTCTTTCTTTCTAGGGCCGCTGTGATTGCTACTTTCTTCGCTATCTTGTGCGGTCCTTGTAACATCCTTGCTCTCGCCTCTGTCGTGCTTTGATTTTTACCCCTCCTGTGGTTCCTCTCCGCAACCTTCCTCTGTCTGTTTGCCTCGCTTAAAAGATTCTTTCGTCTCGTCTTACCAATGTTTCTCCTCGTATTGTTCTGTCCTTGCCTCTGTGGAGGGTCCCCCTTCCCAAGTTTTGTACTTCCCTGACCTGCATCACTGAAGTTTTTACCCCCTTCTACAGTCCTGAAATTCCTTTTCCTTGCACTTCTTCTTTACACTTCGTTTCCATGTTCACAGATTGGTCTAGGTCTGCTGACGGTGTGGGCTACTGTTTTTCATGACCATACTTGTGTCGCCTCCCTCCGGAGGCTAGCATCTTCACAGCAGAACTTCATGCTATATTCTCTGCTCTTCGTCTCCTGCTTTCTCATTGTCAACCCTCCTTTGTGGTGGTAGTGCTCTCTTGGCTTTGGGGTCCTTTAATCCAGTCCCCCCAGTGGTCATTGATATTTATCATTGGCCGTTTCTTATCTCCAGTAAATTTAAGTCTGTAGTTTTACAGAGTTCCCAGCCATTTTTTTTTTATTAAAAGAGTGTACGAATACTGCCACTACGGAAGGTATCCGCACTTGTCCCATTTCCTGTAAAGGTATCCTGACTTTTACTAGTTATTCATTCCTCAATCCTTGCCCATTGGCAGGGTTGTTGGTCTTCTGTTATTGGTAACAAACTGCGAACTCTTAGAGTAGTATCCTCCTGGCCTACCTCCTACCACCGTAACCAGCAGTGGGGAAACGGCTCTGGCTAGGTTACATATTGGTCAAACACGTTTAACTTAATTGCATTGTTCCTTAGTCGTGCACATTCTTGTTGAATGTCCTGACTTCCAGGACGAGCGTATCTTGCTTTCCGAACGTCCCTCATGGTCAATTGTACCTCGATAGAATACTTGGCGAATCATACTTTTGATATTGTTTGCCTTATGCGTTTCTGTTCTCGTATTTTCACCCTTGGTGATATTTAGTGCCTCTGATTATTCTGCACATTTGGTGGTGTTCCATAACCTTCCTGGTTTGGTGCCTTCCTTTGATAATTACTCGATGGGATCATGTCGTGGGGAAAACGTTTCTAGTAAATCTACCAATATGTCTGTAGGCTTTTTTTTTTTTTTTTTTTTTTAGCCCACCAGCCACATGCAGTGGTATATAAAGATGGTCGCTAGTTGTAATATTATGAAAGTCCAAATCTCGAGGAAAGAACTATTCAGTGTTCAAAAGTTCCTATCGTCCTGATGGATTGCTTCCTGTGATCTTGAACGTCTTGCTAAAAGTGGGGCTGCCCTGTTTTGTTCTAGGTCCTGTGGTAAGTTAGAAGGGAAACTTTAGTATGAAAGGTTCTCTACGTTAGGGAGGAGGGCACGTTAGGAGGACTGGCTGCTACAGAATGGGAGGGGGGGAGGGATGTATCCAGTAGATTTGAACCATCCCTTTGAAATTATGAATTAAACTCTTAAGTCCCTTGCTACGACTAAGGAGCGAGGTCAGTAGGGTGGGGGGGGGGGCGGAGGGGAAATAGGCGACAAATAAATTTTAAAACAATAGGAATGTTCTTAAAGGTATTCTAATATTCGAAGCTAGGAACTGTTAAACTCGGATGTACGGGACAGGGGTCCTAAACATTTTTACCAAAGAGGTGACTTAAACCTTAACCAGGTACAAAAGGGCAGACGGTGAACTCTCCTCTTGTCTACGATAAGTTACCACTTGCGTATATATCACTACATGTCTACGTAATTACATCTAAATCCTGGGCCATGGCAATAAGAACTAAGGTGGTAATAGGTCTTAAGTTTACAGTAAACTATGCAGATCAACATCGTAAGTTCTCTTCCACGTGATTAATGGGCGATTTCTTTTTTCCAGCACAAGACGTGTCTATTCATTCCTTTCATGGTAATGCTGCTTCTCCAGATCATTATGCACATGGTCTTGGGCTTGGGTCTGCTTGCCATGGCCGGCATTAAACAATACTGGACACAAATGTTTGTCTTTGGGGTAATTTTTACCCTCTACATATTTTTAGAGACTTTTCTTCTCCTGGTCGTCCGTGCACACTACTTGGAGGTGAGTTGGTTGTTGGGTTACTGTATCTTGAGCAAACGGTTTTGTCTTGATATAAGAATTACCAAATGTTTCTTGCATTTGACTTTTCTCTCTACAGGAATAATTAGCAATACTATAACTTTATTCCGTAACTTAATAAATTTATTAGTACTAGTCTTTGTTCTACTACAAACGTAACTATTTTGACCCTGAGCAATAGTTGCCGAGGTGTACGAACTTCCCTAGTTGGTTAGTTTTAACTTTAAATATTTAAAGTAACTTTATTTGACATTTGTTTTAATGACTAATTACAGGTAAGGCGTTCACAGATGCTGGAGTGTTTAGTGACGGAGAAACGCATCATTAACGCATTTGAAATGATCAGACGGTTTTAAACTTGTATTGACAGCCATGCTACTGTATGGATACAAAAGTTACTGTATATGACTTTGAAAAAATGTAAGACAAAACTCTGACGTCAGAGTGAAAGCTTCATTACTTGGTGTAATGAGACTAATCTTGTACAACTAAGTCTGTTTGCTTCCTAGTATACTTATTAGTGCTACAAATTTTTCTTTTATGCAGAAAGTTTATTAAACTATACTTATAAACTTTCTTAGTTCTATGGCTTTTAAAGTAAACCCATAACCATACACGTTCTTGTGTAACACTCAACATGGAACTTTTAGCTGCATTATGGTGTCCTAGATTTTTTTAATGTATAAATCCTTCTAATAATAAAAATATAAATAAAACGAAGTTTCAAACTGCCTTCAGTATTGTAAGATTGAATCTGCTAATGTACTTCAGATTGAATTTAGGTTCAGACGGTAATACTTAGTGCTGACATTAAATTTGCTGGTAGGTGGACGGCTAGAGTCCCAAACTTTAAAGTGGACTTCCAACGGTAGAAAAGTCGATGTTTGCCACTTATTTTGCCCTTTCATTTTGTCGCCTTGTACGTAAGCCCCCTTCGCTATTTAGACTCCCTAGGGCTGGTGACAGTTCAAGTTTGTTTGATAGAAAAGCTACTCTATCCTTCAATGATTTTAAGTAATTATTAGAAGGCGCCAAACTGAAGGACCGGGGGGTGGGGGCTGGCAATCAAATATGCAGAATAATCGTGGGGGTGCTAAATATCAAAGGTTGCTAATTAGAGACCGTTTGCCCTGTATGTTACCAAAAGTATCAGATTTGCAAAGAATTCTACAAAGGGAGAATTGACTGCAAGGAACAGTCGGAAAGACACACTTGTCCTGGAAGTCGGGACATTCAACAAGGATGTGTAAGAGGGACAATGCAATTCGCACAATAAGGAGCAGGGCAGTGCTCCATCGAGTGATTGTATAGTCAATATGTAACCTAGCCAGAGCAGTTTCCCACCGCCGGTTAGTGGTAGGAGGAAGGGCACGGGGAGAACACTATTCTTGAGAGCCCCCCTCCCCATCCGGCCCGTTGGCGTCGTGAGGGGGCTTGGTGGACGGCTGCCGGAGTGATGCTCCGTTGGGCAGTCCTCTGTCCTTTTCTAGCCTTGTGCTCCTGCTGCCGTCCTCTCCAATTCTGCTGGGCACCTTTTCCTTTTCCTTCTGTTTCGTTTTTCTCCCCCTCTTCTCCTATCTGCTTGCCGTTTCCTGCCGACCTTTTGCTCGTTCTGGTTCTTCCCTTGGACTTCTTCTATTTTGACGCCCGGGTGCTTGAGGAGGCATACTCATGCACCCGTAGAACTGCAGTACCCGACGTAGAGAGCGAGGGGAACCTTTTATTGTCAATCCCACTTCGTCACTGAACCCGATCTCGACGGACTGTCGGTTTAAGGTGGCGTTTGTGGGGCGTATACTCGCGACGCACCCCTAGGAGGCCCCGACAAGATCGGCGATAGCTTCTTGTTGGGTGTCCTGCCACTAATTGTGGCTCCATGGTGGGTGTGGGGCACATTCGTGAGTGAATTCTTCTTTTCGTCAAGATGATAACCCCTGTTTCGGCTGCTTCTGGCTTGCCTTCTCAGGCTCGTGGGGTGGGCGACCAAGCCCCCGCGTCGGTCCGTATTGGAAGACCGGGCTCTGTAGCCTCCGCTGCATTGGGCCCCGACCTTGCTCCTCCTTTGGCCTCTCTGGCTCCTTCCCCTGGCTCCCCTCCCTCTGTGGTTGGGTCGAGCCCCAAGCCCCCAGTGGTGACTACCTCGTCCCCTGGCGCGGCTCCTTCTCTAGTTGTAACTACTGCGCCTTTTAAACCCTCTCTGGGGGTTCTCACCGCCGTCCTCGTCACGGCCGCCCTCGCTCGATTCCTTCCAGTTCTACCTGTCAAGCCTTGTTTGGTCCCGCTTCGTGGGCCAAATATTTTGATCTCCTCCCTCTTGATTCTGCGCCTCCTGACGATTTCTCCCTTCATCGACATCTCATTGATTCCGTGGATGCCTCCATTACTTTCAACCCCACTCGTCTCGGTACACGTGTCGTTGCTGCTCCTTCTCAGGATGCTGCTTCCCGCTTGGCTGCCTTATCCTGCCTTGGCGAGACCCCCGTTCGGGTCTCGAAGAACGCAGAGTTGAATGCCAGTGTTGGCACTATTTTGCTCTCGCCCCATGTTGCAACCGGTGTTCGGGACCTGCGCGACTGCCACGACGATATTCGACATATCCTCGCTGCCCAGGGCCATTCTATTCTCCAGGTAGACACGTTTACTCGTCGCCGTCAACCCCTCCGGGTTGTGAAGATTACCTTTGATGGTAGGACCCTTCCACCCTCTGTCATTCTTGCTGGTGCCAGGTGCTCTGTCCAGGAGTACATTCCTTCTCCTCGGCTCTGCAACAAGTGCTGGAGGTTTGGGCATGGTACCCTCCGCTGCTCCGGGACTATCTCTGTCCTTTGTGTGGTGGCGAAGGTCACTCTAAGTCGGAGTGCACTTCTCCCCAGGCTCGTTGCCTCGACTGCGGTGAGGCCCATCCTACCTTCTCCCGTGCGTGTGTCCATTACGAGCTTGAGGCAGCCGTCCTCAACCTGAAGCACCGGGAGCGTTTATCTTTTCCTGAGGCGAGGCGCCAGGTTCGCCGGCTCCCGCCTTACGCTAATATCTCTTATGCTCGCGTGATGCGCTCTTCCTCTCCTCGTCCTTCCCGCCTTCCTCAGACTCACAACCGTTTCCGGGCCTTGGACCCTGATGCGCCCACTGCCCCCTCCTGTGTTCCTTTGGGTTCTCTCCCGAAGGATCCTGGTCCTCTGTCTGGGGTTCCCCTTCCTTCTACCCGGTCTGTCGTGTCGTCTGTGTCTTCTTCCTCGTCCCCCTCCGATCCTCCTTCCCATCCTCTTCCTCCATCTATCGGCTCTCCCCACCGCCTGTCGGTGTGGGCGGATGTCCATCGCTCTACTAACGGCCGTCGTGTGTGCTCTCGTTCGGCTTCTGTTGAGACACTGGAATCCGTTGCCCGGTACGTAGTTGCTGGGACACCGGTCTCTTTAAGTCAGAAGCGTAAGCCTGGCTCCTCTCCTTCCTCTTCCCCGGCGGGTAAGAAGGCTTCGCTTTCTTCCTCAGCTCCTCCTCCTGGCTCTGTTGCTCCTTCCCCTCCCGTTTCAGTGCTTGCGCCCCCTGTTCCTGCTATGGAGGTTTCTTTGGCCCCTGCTTCCCTTTCGGTTGCTGCTCTTGCTGGGGTGCGCTCCCCTCTTTCTACTCCCCCTCCTGCTGCTGTCCTTGACGGCTCCTCTTCGTTGTCTCCTCCTCTTCCTCCTCCTCCTCCTCCTCCGGACCCTGCCCGCCCACCTCTGATCTGTTCTCCCGTTTCCTTCCCTCCGTCTTTGCTCAGTTTACCCATGCCCCCTAACCCTGACTTTGCTGACCCTGATCCCGACCCTGATATTCTTTAACGTGCTCTGTTGCTCTTTCGCCTTTGTTTCTTCCTTGTTCTCTGTTTTTGTCCTTTCTCTTCTCGTCATTGTCCATTCTTCAATGGAACGTTCGAGGTTATTACGCCAATTTCCTCGAACTCTAACAACTTCTGATTTCGCGGTTTTCGCCCCTTTGTCTGTCTCCAGGAGCCAATGCTTGGTGCTCGTCCTGGTCGTTTTCGTGGCTATTACTTTCTCTCCCCCCCCCCCCCCCCCCCAGCCATTGCTGGGGCTTCTAATTCTTCTGCTCTCTTGGTTCGGGCTGATGTTCCCTTTGTTCCTTTACTTTTTCCTTCGCCTCAACATTGTTCTGCTGCTCGTATCTTTGTGGGGAAATGGTACACAGTTTGTTCCATTTATCTCCCCCCGAGTGTCCTGCTCTCTCTTCCTGATTTGAAACACCTCCTGGACTCCTTGCCGGAGCCTGTGCTCCTGCTGGGTGACTTCAATTGTCGTCATTCTCTGTGGGGTGACGTTCTGACGAATACCCAGGGTCGCCTCCTTGAGCCGTTTCTCCTCTCTTCTTCCCTGTCTCTTCTGAATTCTGGTGAGCCCACTCATTTGGACTCTCGGACTCGCACCCTTTCTTGTCTTGATCTTTCTGTGCTCTTCTTCTCTTTACTTAAATTTCACGTGGCAGGTTCTTGATGACCTCCATGGAAGTGATCATTTCCCCATCCTTGTTTCCTTTTTCTCTTTTCGCCCTTCCCTCTCTTTCCCTAGGTGGCAGTTTGCTAAGGCAGACTGGACCCTATTTACCCTCAGTGCTGCTCTCCCTGACCTCTCCCTTCTGCCTCTCTCTCGCGCTCTCCTCCTCTTTCATGACACTGTCTTCAACGCTGCCCTCCGCTCTATTCCTCGCTCTTCCTCTCGGGGTCCACGGAAGTGCGTTCCCTCGTGGAATGCGGACTGTGCTCGGGCTGTCCGCTGTAAGCGTGCAGCCTGGAAGAGGCACCGCCGTAGGCAGACGACCGATTCTTTTCTTTCGGGAAGCGAGTGCGGTGGCCCGTAGGGCCATCCGTACGGCTAAACGTGAATGTTGGGCATCTTATGTGTCAACACGGAACTTTATGCTATTCTCTATGCTCTTCGTCTCCTGCTTTCTCGTTGTCAGTCTTCCTTTGTGGTTGTTGACTCTCGTAGTGCCCTCATGGCTCTCGGGTCCTTTAATCCGGTTCATCCAGTAGTTGTCGAGATCCAGCATTGGCTGTTTCTCGTTCACAGTAAATTTAAGTCGGTTGAGTTTTGTTGGGTTCCCAGCCATAATGGTGTGTCTTTAAATGAGCGTGCGGATGCTGCCGCTAAGGAAGCTGTCCGCTCTTGTCCCATCTCTCGTAAAGGCATTCCGTATTCCGACTTTTACCCGGTTATCCATTCCTCAGTCCTTACCCGTTGGCAGGCTTCTTGGTTGTCTGTTACTGGTAACAAGCTACGTACTCTTAAATGTTGTGTTTCCTCGTGGCCGTCCTCCTTCCACCGTAACCGGCGGTGGGAAACAGCTCTGGCGAGGTTGCGTATTGGCCATACTCGCTTAACCCATGGTCACTTGATGGAGCGCCGCCCTGCTCCTTATTGTCTTAGTTGCATTGTCCCTCTTACGGTCGTGCATGTCCTTCTTGAATGTCCTGACTTCCAGGACGAGCGTGTGTCTTGCTTTCCGACCGCCCCTCGCGGTCACCTGTCCCTCGATAGAATTCTTGGTGACTCGGATACTTTTGATATCGTTCGCCTTATGCGTTTTTGTTCTTGTATTGGCATCCTTGGTGATATTTAGCGCCCTCTGATTATTTTGCGTATTTGGTGGTGCTACATAGCCTTCCCGGTTTGGTGCCTTCTTTTGATAATTACTTACTTACTTATGTGTCAACAATTACGTCCGAGACCCCTCTGGCCCAGATCTGGAAGCGTATCCGCAAGATAGCGGGTAAGTTCGTTCCCGATGTTTCACCGGTCCTTCACCTCCATGATACTCTTGTGGCGGACCCGTTGCAGGTCGCTTCCGAACTGGGTTCCCACTTTTCTTCTGTTAGCTCTGGTCTTCTTCTTCCCCAATCTTTCCTTCTTCGTAAACCTGTCCTTGAGTCTCGTCCTTTAGATTTCTGCACTCATCTTCAGCTTCCCTATAATGATCCCTTCTCTCTGAACTTCGTTCTGCCCTGGCCCTCAGCGGTTCTACGGCGGCGGGCTCCAATGGTATTCATTATGAGATGCTTCGCCATCTCCCTCCGAGCACGTCTCAGTATTTACCGAGTCTGTATAATCGGATCTGGGAGTCGTCGTCAGTCCCTGAGGACTGGCTCGATGCCGTTGTCCTCCCTGTTCGCAAACCGGGGTCTCTGGGTACTTCCCCTAAGGACTTTCGCCCTATTGCTCTCACAAGTTGTCTGCAAACTCTTTGAACGTATGGTTAACGTTCGTCTGATGTGGTTCCTGGAACACCATCACCTCCTCTCCCCTTCTCAATTTGGTTTCCGCAAGTGCCGCAGCTCGACAGATGTCCTGGTGAACTTGGAGGTCTATATTCGTACTGCTTTTGCTGCGAAGACCTCCGTTGTTGCCGTCCTTTTTGACCTAGAAAAGGCTTACGACACCACTTGGCGTTATCATATCCTATCTCAACTTCATTCTTTTGGCCTTCGTGGTCATCTCCCTCTCTTCCTCCGCAGCTTCCTCTCTCGTCGTTCCTTTCGGGTGCGCCTTGGTACCGCTCTCTCTCCCTCTTTTCAGCAATACGAAGGTGTGCCCCAGGGTAGTGTTCTGAGCACTACTCTTTTTCTTGTTGCCCTCAATGGTCTTCTTTCCTCTCTTCCTTCTGGTGTCTTCTCCGCTCTCTATGTCGATGATCTTACCCTTTGTTGTCAGGGTGATGATTCGCCTCTCCTTCAACGCCGGCTTCAACTTGCAATTGATGCCGTGTCGTCTTGGGCCGCAGGTCATGGCTTCAAGTTCTCTACTTCTAAGACTTGTGCCATGACTTTTACACGGAAACGGGTTGTTCTTCGTCCCTCTTTGTCACTTTATGGTCATCCCCTTGAATACAAAGATTCCGCGAAGCTTTTGGGGTTATTCCTTGACACTCGTTTGTCTTGGTCTCCCCATATCTCTTACCTCCGTGTTGAGTGCTCTAAGGCCCTTACCCTCCTTCGGGTCTTGTCCCATACTTCTTGGGGGGCAGATAGGCGCACTCTCCTTGCTTTACATTCCTCTCTCGTCCTGTCTAAGCTCGATTATGGTTGCCCTGCTTACTCGTCTGCTTCTCCTTCTACTCTTCGCCGTCTTGATGCTTTGCACCATACTGGGTTGCGCCTCAGTTCTGGTGCCTTTCGTTCGACTCCCATCCTTAGCTTATATGTTGACACTGGCTTCCTGTCTCTCCAGGACCGCCGTGATCGCTACTGTCTTCGCTATCTTGCGCGGTCCTTGCAACATCCTTCCTCTCGCCTCTGTCGTGCTTTAACTTTTACCCCTCCTGCGGTTCCTGTTCCTCTTCACCACCTCCCTCTTTCTGTCCGGTTATCTCGCCTACAGGAGTCTCTCTCCGTTCGTATTTCTGATGTGTCTCCTCGTGTTGTTCCTTCTTTGCCCCCGTGGAGGGTCCCTCTTCCGCGGTTTTGTACTTCCTTGACCCGTATCACTAAAGCTTTTACCCCTCCTATGGTTCTAAAACGCCTTTTCCTCGAGCACTTTTCTTCTCACTCCCGCTCCGTTTCTGTCTTCACCGATGGGTCTAAGTCAGCGGATGGTGTTGGCTACTCTGTTGTGTTTCCTGATTGCACTTATATGTGTCGCTTGCCTCCGGAGACTAGCATCTTTACAGCGGAACTTTACGCTATTCTCTATGCTCTTCGTCTCCTGCTTTCTCGTTGTCAGTCTTCCTTTGTGGTTGTTGTTGACTCTCGTAGTGCCCTCATGGCTCTCGGGTCCTTTAATCCGGTTCATCCAGTAGTTGTCGAGATCCAGCATTGGCTGTTTCTCGTTCACAGTAAATTTAAGTCGGTTGAGTTTTGTTGGGTTCCCAGCCATATTGGTGTGTCTTTAAATGAGCGTGCGGATGCTGCCGCTAAGGAAGCTGTCCGCTCTTGTCCCATCTCTCGTAAAGGCATTCCGTATTCCGACTTTTACCCGGTTATCCATTCCTCAGTCCTTACCCGTTGGCAGGCTTCTTGGTTGTCTGTTACTGGTAACAAGCTACGTACTCTTAAATGTTGTGTTTCCTCGTGGCCGTCCTCCTTCCACCGTAACCGGCGGTGGGAAACAGCTCTGGCGAGGTTGCGTATTGGCCATACGCGCTTAACCCATGGTCACTTGATGGAGCGCCGCCCTGCTCCTTATTGTGCTAGTTGCATTGTCCCTCTTACGGTCGTGCATGTCCTTCTTGAATGTCCTGACTTCCAGGACGAGCGTGTGTCTTGCTTTCCGACCGCCCCTCGCGGTCACCTGTCCCTCGATAGAATTCTTGGTGACTCGGATACTTTTGATATCGTTCGCCTTATGCGTTTTTGTTCTCGTATTGGCATCCTTGGTGATATTTAGCGCCCTCTGATTATTTTGCGTATTTGATGGTGCTACATAGCCTTCCCGGTTTGGTGCCTTCTTTTGATAATTACTTATTTGTCCTTTTCTGGCCTTGCCCCCTCCCCATCCGGCCCGTTGGCGTCGTGAGGGGGCTTGGTGGACGGCTGCCGGAGTGTGATGCTCCGTTGGGCAGTCCTCTGTCCTTTTCTGGCCTTGCACTCCTGCTGCTGTCTTCTCCAATTGTGCCGGATTGCTTTTCCTTTTCCTTCTGTTTCGTTTTTCTCCCCCTCTTCTCCTATCTGCTTGTCGTTTCCTGCCGACCTTTTGCTTGTTTTGGATTCTTTCTTTGGACTTCTTCTATTTTGACGCCCGGGTGCTTGAGGAGGCATACTCTTGCACCCGTAGAGCTGTAGTACCCAACGTCTCGAGCGAGGGGAACCTTTTATTGTCAATCCCGCTTTCGTCACTGAACCCGATCTCGACGGACTGACGGTTCTTAAGGTGGCGTTTGTGGGGCGAATACTCACGACGCACCCCTAGGGGGCCCCGGCATGATCGGCGATAGCTTCCTGTTGGGTGTCCTGCCTCTAATTGTGGCTCCATGGTGGGTATGGGGGCACATTCGTGGATGAATTTGTCACTTTTCGTTTCTATGTTGTTGAATGTTTCCGTTGTACCCTCTCAGGCTCGTGGGGTGGGCGACCAAGCCCCCGAGTCGGCCTGTATTGGAAAACCAGGCTCTGTAGCTCCTGCTGCGTTGGGCCCCGACCTTGCTCCTCCTTTGACCGTCCTGACTTCTTCCCCCAGCTCCCCTCCCTCCTCCTGTGGTTGGGTCGAGCCTCCAGCCCCCGGTGGTGACCACTTCGTCCCCTGGTGTGGCTAAGTCTTTCGTTGTGACTACTGCGCCTTTTGACCCCTCTCTCTCTCTAGGGGTTCTCAACGCCGTTCGCGCCCCAACCGCACTCGCTCGATTCCTTCTCGTGCTGATGCGTATCAGGCCTTGTTTGGTCCTGCTTCTTGGGCCAAATACTTTGATCTCCTCCCTCTTGATTCTGCGCCTCCTGACGATTTCTCCCTCCATCGGCATCTTGTAGATTCCGTGGAAGCGTCTGTTACTTTCAACCCCACTCATCTCGGTACACGTGTCGTTGCTGCTCCTTCTCAGGATGCGGCTTCCCGCTTGGCTGCCTTATCTTGCCTTGGCGAGATCCCTGTTCGGGTCTCCAAGAACGTTCAGATTAATGCCAGTGTTGGCACTATTCTCCTCCCACCCCATGTTGCGACCGGTGTTCGGAATCTGCAGGATTACCACGATGATATTCGGCATATCCTTGATGCCCAAGGCCATTCTGTCCTCCAGGTTGACTCGTTTACTCGTTCCCCTCGTGGTCGTCGCCGTCAACCCCTTCGCGTTGTGAAGATCACCTTTGATGGTAGGACCCTTCCATCCTGTCATTCTTGCTGGTGCTAGGTGCTCTGTCCAGGAGTATATTCCTTCTCCTCGACTTTGTAACAAGTGCTGGAGGTTTGGGCATGGTGCCCTCCGCTGCTCTGGGACTGTCTCTCTGTCCTTTGTGTGGGAGTGAAGGTCACTCTAAGTCGGAGTGCACTTCTCCCCAGGCTCGTTGCCTCAACTGCGGTGAGGCCCATCCTACCTTCTCCCGTGCGTGTGTCCATTACAAGCTTGAGGCAGCCGTCCTCAACTTGAAGCACCGGGAGCGTTTATCTTTTCCTGAGGCGAGGCGCCAGGTTCGCCGGCTCCCGCCTTTTGCTAATATCTCTTATGCTCGCGTGTTGCGCTCTTCCTCTCCTCGTCCTTCCCGCCTTCCTCAGACTCACAACCGTTTCCGGGCCTTGGACCCTGATGCGCCCACTGCCCCCTCCTTTGTTCCTTTGGGTTCTCTCCCGAAGGATCCTCCTCCTGGTCCTCTGTCTGGGGTTCCCCTTCCTTCTACCCGGTCTGTCGTGTCTCCTGTGTCTTCTTCCTCGTCCCCCTCCGATCCTCCTTCCCATCCTCTTCCTCTATCTATCGGCTCTCCCCACCGCCTGTTGGTGCGGGCGGATGTCCATCGCTCTCCTAACGGCCGTCGTGTGCGCTCTCGTTCGGCTTCTCCTGTTGAGACACTGGAATCCGTTGCCCGGTACGTAGTTGCTGGGACACCGGTCTCTTTAAGTCAGAAGCGGAAGCCTGGCTCCTCTCCTTCCTCTTCCCCGGCGGGTAAGAAGGCTTCGCTTTCTTCCTCAGCTCCTACTTCTGGCTCTGTTGTTCCTTCCCCTCCCGTTTCAGTGCTTGCGCCCCCTGTTCCTGCTATGGAGGTTTCTTTGGCCCCTGCTTCCCTTTCGGTTGCTGCTCTTGCTGAGGTGCGCTCCCCTCTTTCTACTCCCCCTCTTCCTGCTGCTGTCCTTGACTGCTCCTCTCCGTTGTCTCCTCCTCTTCCTCCTCCTCCGGACCCTGCCCGCCCACCTCTGATCTGTTCTCCCGTTTCCTTCCCTCCGTCTTTGCTCAGTTTACCCATGCCCCCTAACCCTGACTTTGCTGACCCTGATCCCGACCCTGATATTCTTTAACGTGTTCTGTTGCTCTTTCGCCTTTGTTTCTTCCTTGTTCTCTGTTTTTGTCCTTTCTCTTCTCGTCGTTGTCCATTCTTCAATGGAACGTTCGAGGTTATTACGCTAATTTCCTCGAACTCCAACTTCTGATTTCTCGGTTTTCGCCCCTTTGTGTCTGTCTCCAGGAGCCAATGCTTGGTGCTCGTCCTGGTCGTTTTCGTGGCTATTCCTTTCTCTCCCCCCCCCCAGCCATTGCTGGGGCTTCTAATTCTTCTGCTCTCTTGATTCGTGCCGATGTTCCCTTTGTTCCTTTGCTTTTTCCTTTGCCTCTCCATTGTTCTGCTGCTCGTATCTTTGTGGGGAAATGGTACACTGTTTGTTCCATTTATCTCCCCCCCCGAGTGTCCCGCTCTCTCTTCCTAATTTGAAACACCTCCTAGACTCCTTGCCGGAGCCTGTGCTCCTGCTGGGTGACTTCAATTGTCGTCATTCTCTTTGGGGTGACGTTCTGACGAATACCCGGGGTCGCCTCCTTGAGCCGTTTCTCCTCTCTTCTTCCCTGTCTCTTCTGAATTCTGGTGAGCCCACTCATTTGGACTCTCGGACTCGCACCCTTTCTTGTCTTGATCTTTCTCTCTGCTCTTCTTCTCTTTACTTAGATTTCACGTGGCAGGTTCTTGATGACCTCCATGGAAGTGATCATTTCCCCATCCTTGTTTCCTTTTTCTCTTTTCGCCCTTCCCTCTCTTTCCCTAGGTGGCAGTTTGCTAAGGCAGACTGGACCCTATCTACCCTCAGTGCTGCTCTCTCTGACCTCTCGCTTCTGCCTCTCTCGCGCTCTCCTCCTTTTTCATGACACTGTCTTCAACGCTGCCCTCCGCTCTATTCCTCGCTCTTCCTCTCGGGGTCCACGGAAGTGCGTTCCCTGGTGGAATGCGGACTGTGCTCGGGCTGTCCGCTGTAAGCGTGCAGCCTGGAAGAGGCACCGCCGTAGGCAGACGACCGATTCTTTTCTTTCGGAAAGCGAGTGCGGTGGCCCGTAGGGCCATCCGTACGGCTAAACGTGAATGTTGGGCATCTTATGTCTCAACAATTACGTCCGAGACCCCTCTGGCCCAGATCTGGAAGCGTATCCGCAAGATAGCGGGTAAGTTCGTTCCCGATGTTTCACCGGTCCTTCACCTCCATGATACTCTTGTGGCGGACCCGTTGCAGGTCGCTTCCAAACTGGGTTCCCACTTTTCTTCTGTTAGCTCTGGTCTTCATCTTCCCCAATCTTTCCTTCTTCGTAAACCTGTCCTTGAGTCTCGTCCTTTAGATTTCTGCACTCATCTTCAGCTTCCCTATAATGATCCCTTCTCTCTCTCTGAACTTCGTTCTGCCCTGGCCCTCTGCGGTTCTACGGCGGCGGGCTCCGATGGTATTCATTATGAGATGCTTCGCCATCTCCCTCCGAGCACGTCTCAGTATTTACTGAGTCTGTATAATCGGATCTGGGAGTCGTCGTCAGTCCCTGAGGACTGGCTCGATGCCGTTGTCCTCCCTGTTCGCAAACCGGGGTCTCTGGGTACTTCCCCTAAGGACTTTCGCCCTATTGCTCTCACAAGTTGTGTCTGCAAACTCTTTGAACGTATGGTTAACGTTCGTCTGATGTGGTTCCTGGAACACCATCACCTCCTCTCCCCTTCTCAATTTGGTTTCCGCAAGTGCCGCAGCACGACAGATGTCCTGGTGAACTTGGAGGTCTATATTCGTACTGCTTTTGCTGCGAAGACCTCCGTTGTTGCCGTCCTTTTTGACCTAGAAAAGGCTTACGACACCACTTGGCGTTATCATATCCTATCTCAACTTCATTCTTTTGGCCTTCGTGGTCATCTCCCTCTCTTTCTCCGCGGCTTCCTCTCTCGTCGTTCCTTTCGGGTGCGCCTTGGTACCGCTCTCTCTCCCTCTTTTCAGCAATACGAAGGTGTGCCCCAGGGTAGTGTTCTGAGCACTACTCTTTCTGGTTGCCCTCAATGGTCTTCTTTCCTCTCTTCCTTCTGGTGTCTTCTCCGCTCTCTATGTCGATGATCTTACCCTTTGTTGTCAGGGTGATGATTCGCCTCTCCTTCAACGCCGGCTTCAACTTGCAATTGATGCCGTGTCGTCTTGGGCCAATGATCATGGCTTCAAGTTCTCTACTTCTAAGACTTGTGCCATGACTTTTACGCGGAAACGGGTTGCTCTTCGTCCCTCTTTGTCACTTTATGGTCATCCCCTTGAATACAAGGATTCCGCGAAGCTTTTGGGGTTATTCCTTGACACTCGTTTGTCTTGGTCTCCCCATATCTCTTACCTTCGTGTTGAGTGCTCTAAGGCCCTTACCCTCCTTCGGGTCTTGTCCCATACTTCTTGGGGGGCAGATAGGCGCACTCTCCTTGATTTCCATTCCTCTCTCGTCCTGTCTAAGCTCGATTATGGTTGCCCTGCTTACTCGTCTGCTTCTCCTTTTACTCTTCGCCGTCTTGATGCTTTGCACCATACTGGGTTGCGCCTCAGTTCTGGTGCCTTTCGTTCGACTCCCGTCCTTAGCTTGTATGTTGACACTGGCTTCCTGTCTCTCCAGGACCGCCGTGATCGCTACTGTCTTCGCTATCTTGCACGGTCCTTGCAACATCCTTCCTCTCGCCTCTGTCGTGCTTTAACTTTTACCCCTCCTGCGGTTCCTGTTCCTCTTCACCACCTCCCTCTTTCTGTCCGGTTATCTCGCCTGCAGGATTCTCTTTCCGTTCGTATTTCTGATGTTTCTCCTCGTGTTGTTCCTTCTTTGCCCCCATGGAGGGTCCCTCTTCCGCGGTTTTGTACATCCTTGACCCGTATCACTAAAGCTTTTACCCCTCCTACGGTTCTAAAACGCCTTTTCCTCGAGCACTTTTCTTCTCACTCCCGCTCCGTTTCTGTCTTCACCGATGGGTCTAAGTCAGCGGACGGTGTTGGCTACTCTGTTGTTTTTCCTGATCGCACTTATATGTGTCGCTTGCCTCCGGAGACTAGCATCTTTACAGCGGAACTTTATGCTATTCTCTATGCTCTTCGTCTCCTGCTTTCTCGTTGTCAGTCTTCCTTTGTAGTTGTTGTTGACTCTCGTAGTGCCCTCATGGCTCTCGGGTCCTTTAATCCGGTTCATCCAGTGGTTGTCGAGATCCAGCATTGGCTGTTTCTCGTTCACAGTAAATTTAAGTCGGTTGAGTTTTGTTGGGTTCCCAGCCATATTGGTGTGTCTTTAAATGAGTGTGCGGATGCTGCCGCCAAGGAAGCTGTCCGCTCTTGTCCCATCTCTCGTAAGGGCATTCCGTATTCCGACTTTTACCCGGTTATCCATTCCTCAGTCCTTACCCGTTGGCAGGCTTCTTGGTTGTCTGTTACTGGTAACAAGCTACGTACTCTTAAATGTTGTGTTTCCTCGTGGCAGTCCTCCTTCCACCGTAACCGGCGGTGGGAAACAGCTCTGGCGAGGTTGCGTATTGGCCATACTCGCTTAACCCATGGTCACTTGATGGAGCGCCGCCCTGCTCCTTATTGTCCTAGTTGCATTGTCCCTCTTACGGTCATGCATGTCCTTCTTGAATGTCCTGACTTCCAGGACGAGCGTGTGTCTTGCTTTCCGACCTCCCCTCGCGGTCACCTGTCCCTCGATAGAATTCTTGGTGACTCGGATACTTTTGATATCGTTCGCCTTATGCGTTTTTGTTCTCGTATTGGCATCCTTGGTGATATTTAGTGCCCTCTGATTATTTTGCGTATTTGATGGTGCTACATAGCCTTCCCGGTTTGGTGCCTTCTTTTGATAATTACTTACTTACTATTCTTGAGAGCATGCAGTTTGTTACCACCAACAGAAGACCAAAGACCCTGCCAACGGGCAAAGATAGAGGAATGAATAACTGGGTAAAAGTTGGAATAAGGAATACCTTTACTGAAGATGGGACAAGAGCGGGTAGCTTATCTAGCGGCAGCATCCGCACGCTCAATTAGAGATACCAATATGGTGGGGAACCCAGCAAAACTCTAGCGGTTTCTTCTCTAGTAAACTTGTCAATGTTGAATGATCACCAGATGGGCCGGATTAAAGGCCCCCCCCCCAGATCCATGAGGCACTAAGAGTCGACTACCACCTCAAGAGGATTGACAACGAGAACGCAGGAGATGAAGTGCATAGAGAATAGCATAAAGTTCTGCCGTAAAGACGCTAGTCTCCGGAGGTAGGAGACACGTAAGTGTGGTCAGGAAAAAACGGTAGCCTACAGTCTGCAGAATTGGACCCATTGGTGGAATGGGAGTGTGAAGAAGTGTTCAAGAAAAAGGTTTCAGAACCGTAGGAGGGGTAAAGGCTTTAGTGATGTGGCCCCCCCCCTCCCCGCTCGGCTCGTTGTTGCCGTGAGTGGGCTTAATGGGCGGCTGCTGAAGTGTGATGCTCCTTGGGACAGTCCTCTGTCCTTTTCTAGCCTTGTGCTCCTGCTGCCGTCCTCTCCAATTATGCTGAGCACCTTTTCCTTTTCCTTCCGTTTCGTTTTTCTCCCCCTCTTCTCCTATCTGCTTGCCATTTCCTGCTGACCTTTTGCTTGTTCTGGTTCTTCCCTTGGACTACTTCTGTTTTGAGGCCCGGGTGCTTGAGGAGGCATACTCTTGCACCCGTAGAACTGTAGTACCCGACGTAGAGAGCGAGGGAAACCTTTTATTGTCAATCCCCCTTTCGTTACTGAACCCGATCTCGACGGACTGTCGGTTCTTAAGGTGGCGTTTGTGGGGCGTATACTCACGACGCACCCTTAGGAGGCCCTGGCATGATCGGCGATAGCTTCTTGTTGGGTGTCCTGCCTCTAATTGTGGCTCCATTGTGGGTGTGGGGGCACATTCGTGAATGAATATTCCTTTTTGTAGTGATGATAACCCCTGGTTCTGCTTTACCTTCAGGCTCGTGGGGTGGGCGACCAAGCCCCCGAGTCGGTCCGTGTTGGAAGACCGAGCTCTGTAGCCTCCGCTGCATTGGGCCCCGACCTTGCTCCTCCTTTGGCCTCTGACTCCTTCCCCTGGCTCCCCTCCCTCTGTGGTTGGGTCGAGCCCCAAGCCCCCCAGTGGTGACTACCTCGTCCCCTGGCGCGGCTCCTTCTCTAGTTGTAACTACTGCGCCTTTTAACCCCTCTCTCTGGGGGTTCTCACCGCCGTCCTCGTCACGGCCGCCCTCGCTCGATTCCTTCCAGTTCTGCTACCTATCAAGCCTTGTTTGGTCCCGCTTCGTGGGCCAAATATTTTGATCTCCTCCCTCTTGATTCTGCGCCTCCTGACGATTTCTCCCTCCATCGACATCTCGTTGATTCCGTGGATGCCTCCATTACTTTCAACCCCACTCGTCTCGGTACACGTGTCGTTGCTGCTCCTTCTCAGGATGCTGCTTCCCGCTTGGCTGCCTTATCCTGCCTTGGCGAGACCCCTGTTCGGGTCTCGAAGAACGCTCAGTTGAATGCCAGTGTTGGCACTATTTTGCTCCCGCCCCATGTTGCGACCGGTGTTCGGGACCTGCGCGACTGCCACGACGATATTCGACATATCCTTGCTGCCCAGGGCCATTCTATTCTCCAGGTGGACACGTTTACTCGTCCCCCTCGTGGTAGTCGCCGTCAACCCCTCCAGGTTGTGAAGATTACCTTTGATGGTAGGACCCTTCCACCCTCTGTCATTCTTGCTGGTGCCAGGTGCTCTGTCCAGGAGTACATTCCTTCTCCTCGGCTCTGTAACAAGTGCTGGAGGTTTGGGCATGGTGCCCTCCGCTGCTCCGGGACTGTCTCTGTCCTTTGTGTGGTGGCGAAGGTCACTCTAAGTCGGAGTGCACTTCTCCCCAGACTCGTTGCCTCAACTGCGGTGAGGCCCATCCTACCTTCTCCGTGCGTGTGTCCATTACAAGCTTGAGGCAGCCGTCCTCAACTTGAAGCACCGGGAGCGTTTATCTTTTTCCGAGGCGAGACGCCAGGTTCGCCGGCTCCCGCCTTATGCTAATATCTCTTATGCTCGCGTGTTGCGCTCTTCCTCTCCTCGTCCTTCCCGCCTTCCTCAGACTCACAACCGTTTCCGGGCCTTGGACCCTGATGCGCCCACTGCCCCCTCCTCTGTTCCTTTGGGTTCTCTCCCGAAGGTTCCTCCTCCTGGTCCTCTGTCTGGGGTTTCCCTTCCTTCTACCCGGTCTATTGTGTCTCCTGTGTCTTCTTCCTCGTCTCCCTCCGTTCCTCCTTCCCATCCTTCCCCTCCGTCTCTTGACTCTCCCCGCCGCCTGTCGGTGCGGGCTGATGTCCATCGCTCTCCAAACAGCCGTCATGTGTGCTCTCGTTCAGCTTCTCCTGTTGAGACGCTAGAATCCGTTGCCCAGTACGTGGTTGCTGGAACACCTGTCTCTTTACGTCAGAAGCATAAACCTGGCTCCTCTCCTTCCTCCTCCCCGGCGGGTAAGAAGGTTTCGCTTTCTTCCTCGGCCCCTACTTCTGCCTCTCTCGCTCCTTCCCCCTCCCATTTCGGTGGTTGCGCCCCCTGTTCCTGCAATGGAGGTTTCTTTAGCCCCCGCTTCCCTCTCAGTTGCTGCCCTTGCTGAGGTACGCTCCCCTCTTTCTACCCCTCCTCTTCCTGCTGATGTCCTTGCCTGATCCTCTCCGTTGTCTCCTCCTCTTCCTCCTCCGGACCCCGCCCGCCCGCCTCTGATGTGTTCTCCCGTTTCCTTCCCTCCGTCTTTGCACAGTTTACCCATGCCCCCTAACCCTGATTTTGCTGACCCTGATCCCGACCCTGATATCCTTTAATGTGCTCTGTTGCTCTTTCGCCTTTGTTTCTTCCTTGTTCTCTGTTTTTGTCCTTTCTCTTCTCGTCGTTGTCCATTCTTCAATGGAACGTTCGAGGTTATTACGCCAATTTCCTCGAACTCCAACTTCTGGTTTCGCGGTTTTCGCCCCTTTGTGTCTGTCTCCAGGAGCCGATGCTTGGTGCTCGTCCTGGTCGTTTTCGTGGCTATTCCTTTCTCTCCCCCCTCCAGCTGTTGCTGGGGCTTCTATTTCTTCTGCTCTTTTGATTCGTGCTGATGTTCCCTTTGTTCCTTTACTTTTTCCTTCACCTCTCCATTGTTCTGCTGCTCGTGTCTTTGTGGGGAAATGGTACACTGTTTGTTCCATTTATCTCCCCCCGAGTGTCCCGCTTTCTCTTCCTGATTTGAAAAACCTCCTAGACTCCTTGCCGGAGCCTGTGCTCCTGCTGGGTGACTTGAATTGTCGTCATTCTCTGTGGGGTGACGTTCTGACGAATACCCGGGGTCGCCTTCTTGAGCCGTTTCTCCTCTCTTCTTCCCTGTCTCTTCTGAATTCTGGTGAGCCCACTCATTTGGACTCTCGGACTCGCACCCTTTCTTGTCTTGATCTTTCTCTCTGCTCTTCTTCTCTTTACTTAGATTTCATGTGGCAGGTTCTTGATGACCTCCATGGAAGTGATCATTTCCCCATCCTTGTTTCCTTTTTCTCTTTTCGCCCTTCCCTCTCTTTCCCTAGGTGGCAGTTTGCTAAGGCGGACTGGACCCTATTTTCCCTCAGTGCTACTCTCTCTGACCTCTCACTTCTGTCTCTCTCTCGCGCTCTCCTCCTTTTTCATGACACTGTCTTCAACGCTGCCCTCCGCTCTATCCCTCGCTCTTCCTCCCGGGGTCCACGGAAGTGCGTTCCCTGGTGGAATGCGGACTGTGCTCGGGCTGTCTGCTGTAAGCGTGCAGCCTGGAAGAGGCACCGCCGTAGGCAGACGACCGATTCTTTTCTTTTCTTTCGGAAAGCGAGTGCGGTGGCCCGTAGGGCCATCCGTACGGCTAAACGTGAATGTTGGGCATGTTATGTCTCAACAATTACGTCCGAAACTCCTCTGGTCCAGATCTGGAAGCGTATCCGCAAGATAGCGGGTAAATTCGTTCCCGATGTTTCACCGGTCCTTCACCTCCATGATACTCTTGTGGCGGACCCGTTGCAGGTCGCTTCCGTACTGGGTTCCCACTTTTCTTCTGTTAGCTCTGGTCTTCATCTTCCCCAATCTTTTCTTCTTCGTAAACCTGTCCTTGATTCTCGTCCTTTAGATTTCTGCACTCGTCTTCAGCTTCCCTATAATGATCCCTTCTCTCTCTCTGAACTTCGTTCTGCCCTGGCCCTCTGCGGTTCTACGGCGGCGGGCTCCGATGGTATTCATTATGAGATGCTTCGCCATCTTTCTCCGTGCACGTCTCAGTATTTACTGAGTCTGTATAATCGGATCTGGGAGTCGTCGTCAGTCCCTGAGGACTGGCTCGATGCCGTTGTCCTCCCTGTTCGCAAACCGGGGTCTCTGGGTACTTCCCCTGAGGACTTTCGCCCTATTGCTCTCACAAGTTGTGTCTGCAAACTCTTTGAACGTATGGTTAACGTTCGTCTGATGTGGTTCCTGGAACACCATCACCTCCTCTCCCCTTCTCAATTTGGTTTCCGCAAGTGCCGCAGCACGACAGATGTCCTGGTGAACTTGGAGGTCTATATTCGTACTGCTTTTGCTGCGAAGACCTCCGTTGTTGCCGTCCTTTTTGACCTGGAAAAGGCTTACGACACCTCTTTGAGATATCATATTCCATCTCAACTTCATTCTTTTGGCCTTCGTGGTCGTCTCCCTCTCTTTCTCCGCAGCTTCCTCTCCCGTCGTTCCTTTCGGGTGCGCCTTGGTACCGCGCTCTCTGCCTCTTTTCAGCAATACGAAGGTGTGCCCCAGGGTAGAGTTCTGAGCACTACTCTTTTTCTGGTTGCCCTCAATGGTCTTCTTTCTTCTCTTCCTTCTGGTGTCTTCTCCGCTCTCTATGTCGCTGATCTTACCCTTTGCTGTCAGGGTGATGATTCGCCTCTCCTTCAGCGCCGGCTTCAACTTGCAATTGATGCCGTGTCGTCTTAGGCCACCGACCATGGCATCAAGTTCTCTACTTCTAAGACTTGTGCCATGACTTTTACGCAGAAACGGGTTGTTCTTCGTCCCTCTTTGTCACTTTATGGTCATCCCCTTGAATACAAAGATTCCGCGAAGCTTTTGGGGTTATTCTTTGACACTCGTTTGTCTTGGTCTCCCCATATCTCTTACCTTCGTGTTGAGTGCTCTAAGGCCCTTACCCTCCTTCGGGTCTTGTCCCATACTTCTTGGGGAGCAGATAGGCGCACTCACCTTGCTTTACATTCCTCTCTTGTCCTGTCTAAGCTCGATTATGGTTGCCCTGCTTACTCGTCTGCTTCTCCTTCTACTCTTCGCCGTCTTGATGCTTTGCACCATATTGGGTTGCGCCTCAGTTCTGGTGCCTTTCGTTCGACTCCCGTCCTTAGCTTGTATGTTGACACTGGCTTCCTGTCTCTCCAGGACCGCCGTGATCGCTACTGTCTTCGCTATCTTGCGCGGTCCTTGCAAGATCCTTCCTCTCGCCTCTGTCGTGCTTTAACTTTTACCCCTCCTGCGGCTCCTGTTCCTCTTCACCAGCTCCCTCTTTCTGTCCGGTTATCTCGCCTCCAGGATTCTCTTTCCGTTCGTATTTCTAATGTTTCTCCTCGTGTTGTTCCTTCTTTGCCCCCGTGGAGTCCCCCTCTTCCGCGGTTTTGTACTTCCTTGACCTGTATCACTAAAGCTTTTACCCCTCCTACGGTTCTAAAACGCCTTTTGCTTGAGCACTTTTCTTCTCACTCCCGCTCCGTTTCTGTCTTCACCGATGGGTCTAAGTCGGCGGACGGTGTTGGCTACTCTGTTGTTTTTCCTGATCGCACTTATATGTGTCGCTTACCTCCGGAGACTAGCATCTTTACAGCCGAACTTTATGCTATTCTCTATGCTCTTCGTCTCCTGCTTTCTCGTTGTCAGTCCTTTTTTGTAGTTGTTGTTGACTCTCGTAGTGCCCTCATGGGTCTCGGGTCCTTTAATCCGGTTCATCCAGTAGTTGTCGAGATCCAGCATTGGCTGTTTCTTGTTCACAGTAAATTTAAGTCGGTTGAGTTTTGTTGGGTTCCCAGCCATATTGGTGTGTCTTTAAATGAGCGTGCGGATGCTGCCGCCAAGGAAGCTGTCCGCTCTTGTCCCATCTCTCGTAAAGGCGTTCCGTATTCCGACTTTTACCCGGTTATCCATTCCTCCGTCCTTACCCGTTGGCAGGCTTCTTGGTTGTCTCTTACTGGTAACAAGCTCCGTACTCTTAAATACTAAACTCTTAAACTCTTAACTCGTGGCCGTCCTCCTTCCACCGTAACCGGCGGTGGGAAACAGCTCTGGCGAGGTTGCATATTGGCCATACTCGCTTAACCCATGGTCACTTGATGGAGCGCCGCCCTGCTCCTTATTGTCCTAGTTGCATTGTCCCTCTTACGGTCGTGCATGTCCTTCTTGAATGTCCTGACTTCCAGGACGAGCGTGTGTCTTGCTTTCCGACTGCCCCTCGCGGTCACCTGTCCCTCAATAGAATTCTTGGTGACTCGGATAGTTTTGATATCGTTCGCCTTATGCGTTTTTGTTCTCGTATTGGCATCCTTGGTGATATTTAGCGCCCTCTGATTATTTTGCGCATTTGATGGTGCTACATAGCCTTCCCGGTTTGGTGCCTTCTTTTGATAATTACTTACTTAATCTAATGGGCCATGCCCTGAGTCGCCAGTCCACGTCTCTCATCAAGCAGCTCCAGCATACAACTAGCTCAAAACACCAGTGCCACTGCCTTGCTAAGCTATTTCTGCAAAGCTAACCTTCATTTACTCAAACGGCAAAGCAAAATCCACCGCTGATTATTACTGGGCCAACATCTAAGTAAATGAAACAATACAAACTAATTTCATAGTATCTAACACTAGGCCTCCAGACAGGGTGTAGGTGGTAGGCCTGGCCTGGCTCTGACTGCTGCCACATGTACACAAGACAGAATGTAGCATGACTGTTACACTAGACTATTAACTTAATTTACCCTCACAGGTAAAAGGTAAAGGTAACACAGCTTCCATAATGTAAGCCTAGAACTGAAATACTGACATATACAAACGTACAGTAACTGACATGCATGAACTTGGCAGCAGACCACATGTATAGCATGTGGGGAGATGACTAGCACTCGTTCCCCTCAGTAACTGATAAATTACTAATATTAATTTAACACAGGAATGCCCAACATATATGGCAAGCCGCGAAATCATCCACACACTTACCCTGACGACTTAAACTTCCACAAACACAGTTTGGGGGTCAGGGAACAGCCAAACACGTACCCATCCCCTCTAACTTATACAACAAGGTTGGTATCTTAATCCCACAACTTCCAGTCAAGCCTAGCTGGACCTCCAAAGTATCACTTGACTCCTCGTTTCGCTCATGCGCTCCCTCACATATAGAACATGAAAAAAGGCTAAGAGCCAAGATACATAACAATACTCTCACAAAACAACAATGATAGGTAAACAAGCACACTACTATCTTTATTACATTTAAATATATATATATACTAATTACTAATCTAATGAATGTTGCGAATCACTTATTCATATAAATGAGATAACAGGTTCGTAACAAGGCGCAACCCAGTATGGTGCAAAGCATCAAGACGGCGAAGAGTAGATGATGCAGACGAGTAAGCAGGGCAAACATAATCGAGTTTAGACAGGACGAGAGAAATGTCAAGAGAGGAACGTGCGCCTATCCGCTCCCCAAGAAGTATGGGACAAAACCTTGAGGTTAACGGCCTTAGAGCATTCAACTCGGAGGCAGGAGATATGGGGCGACCAAGACAAACGAGTATCAAAGATTAACCCAAGAAGCTTAGCAGAATCCCTGTACACAAGGGGATGACCATAAAACGACAAAGAGGGACGAGCAACGATAAGCTTCCGAGTAAAAGTCATAGCACATGTCTTAGATGTATTGAACTTAAAGCCATGATCGGTGGCCCAAAACGACACGGCATCAATTGAAAGATGAAGCGGCCGTTGGAAAGGCGAATCATCACCCCAACAAATGGTAAGATCGTCGACATAGCGAAGAAGACGCCAGAAGGAAGAGAGGAAAAAAGATCATTGAGGGCAACCAGAAAAAGAGTAGTGCTCAGAACACTACCTTGGGGCACACCCTCGTATTGCCGAAAAGAGACAGAGAGAGTGGCACCGAGCCTCACTCGAAAGGAACAACGAGTGAGAAAGATTTGGAGGAAGAAAGGGAGATTACCACGAAGGCCAAAAAGACTGACGTTGGGACAGGATATAATATCTCCAAGTGGTGTCGTAAGCCTTTTACAGGTCAAAAAAGACGTCAACAATGGAGGTCTTCGCAGCAAATGCAGTACGAATATAGACCTCCACGTTCACTAGGACATATGTTGTTCTGCGGCACTTGCGAAAACCAAATTGAGAGGGGGGGGGGGAGAAGGTGGCAATAGTGTTCTAAGAGTCACATCAGATGAACGTTAACCAACCGTTCAAAGAGTTTGCAGACACAACTCGTGAGGGAATGTCCCAAGAGACCCTGGTTTCCGAACAGGGAGGACCACAGCATCGAGCCAGTCCTCAGGGACTGACAACGACTCCCAGACCCGGTTGTACAGGCTCAGTAAATACCGAGACGTGCACGGAGGGAGATGGCGAAGCATCTCATAATGAATTTCATCGGAGCCCGCCGCCGTAGAACCGCAGAGGGCCAGAGCAGACTTTAGTTCAGAGAGAGACGCGATCGTCATAGGGAAGTCTGAGATGGGTGGGGAAATCTAAAGGTTGAGATTCAAGAAAAGGCTTACAAAGAAGGAAAGATTGAGGAAAATGAGAACCAGAGCTAACAGACGAAAAGTGGGAACCCATTTGGGTCGAGACCTGCGCTGGGTCTGCCACTAGAGTACCATGGATGCGAAGGACCGGCGAGACATCGGGGACGAACTTACCCGTTATCTGGCGGATAAGCTTCCAGGTCTGTGGCAGAGGAGTTTCGGACGTAATGGTGAAAACATAAGACTTCCAACACTCACGTTTAGCTGAACGAATGGTCCTACAGGCCACTGCACTCACCTTCCGAAACAAGAGAAAAGAATCAGCCATCTGCCGGCGGCGGTGTCTCTTCCAGGCTGCACGCTTACAATGAACAGCCCGAACACAGTCTACAGTCCACCAGGGAATGCACTTCCGTGTGCCCTGAGAGATAGAGCGAGGAATAGAACGGAGGGCAGAATCGAAGACGGTGTCATGAAAAAAGAGGAGGATGCGAGGGAGAGGCAGAATGGAGAGGTCGGAGAGAGTAGTATGGAGGGTAAAAAGGCGCCAGTCAGCCTCAGCAAACTGCCACCTAGGGAAGGAGATAGGAGGGTGAAAAAGAGAAAAAGGTAACAAGGATGGGGAAATGGTTACTGCCATGGAGGTCATCAAGGACCCGCCACGTGAAGTCCAAGTAAAGAGACGACGAACAAAGAGAGAGATCAAGACAGGAAAGGGTGCGAGTCCGAGAGTTCAAATGAGTGGGCTCGCCAGAATTCAGAAGAGACAGGGGAGAGAGAAGAAAGGATGAAGGGTTTGAGAAGGCGAACCCTGGGTGTTTATCAGAACATCACCCCAGAGGGCAGGTCAACAATTGAAATCACCCCAGCAACAGGAGGTTTTTATGATCGGGAAGAGAAAGTGGGACATTTGGGGGGAGATAAATGGAACAAACCGTGTACCATTTACTCACAAAGACACGGGCAGCAGAACATTGAAGAGGCGATGGAAAATGGAGGGGGACGATGGGAATATCAGAACGAATCAAGAGAGCAGTAGAATTATAGGCTCCAGCAAAAGCTGGGGAGAGGGGGGGGGGGGAGAAGAAAAAAGAATAGCCACGAAACGACAGGAGAGTCAATGCGAGCCGTTGCGAGCGCCAAGCATCAGCTCCTGGAGACAGACACAAAGGAGAGAAAACTGGGAAACCAGAAGTTGGAGTTCATGGAAATTGGCATAATATCCACGATTATTCTATTGAAGAACAGACATCGACAAAAAGAGATAGGACAGCAACAGAGAACAATGAAGAAACAAAGGGTAAAAAGGAATATAGCAAGAAGCTCAGGATCAGGGAAAGCGAAGTCAGGGTTAGGTGGCATGGGTAAACTGAGTAGGATGGAGGGAAGGGAGCGGGAGGACAGACCAGAGGCGAATGAGCAGGGTCCGGAGGAGGAGGAGACAACCGAGAGGGGCGTTCAAGGACAGCAGGAGGAGGAGGAGGGTCAAAAGCCAGGGAGCGCACCTCAGCAAGAGCAGCAACCGAGAGGGAAGCGGGGCTCAAAGAAACCTCCATAGCAGGAACAGGGGGTTCGACCACCGAAACGGGAGGGGATGAAGCGATAGAGTCAGAGGTGGGGGGGGGGGCGAGGAAGAAAGGGAAGCCTTCTTACCTGCCAGGAATGAAGAAGATGAGCAAGGCTTTCGCTTCTGACTCAAAGAGACAGGGGTTCCAGCACCAACGCACTGGGCAACAGACTCGAGCGTCTCAACAGGAGAAGAAGAACGAGAGAGAACAACACGATGATTGCTGGGAGAGTGATGGACATCAACCCGCACAGACATGAGGCATGGAGAGCTAAGAGACTGAGGAGAAGGATGGGACTGAGGATCGGAGGGAGATGAGAAAGAAGACATAGGAGACATGACAGACTGGGTATAAAGAAGGGAAACCCCAGACAGAGAACCAGGAAGGGGACCCTTCGGGACAGAAAATAGAGGAACAGGGGAGGAGGCATTGGGCGTGACCGGGCCTGGAAACGGTTGTGAGACTGAGGAAGGTGGGAAGGACGAGGAGAGAAAGAGCGCAACATGCAAGCATAAGAGATGTCAGCGAAAGAGTGTGGGGGGGAGACGGTGAACTTGGCGCCTCGCCTCAGGAAAAGACAAACGTTCCCGGTGCTTCAAGTTGAAGACGGCTGCCTCTAGTTTGTAATGTATACACACACGGGAGAAGGTAGGGTGGGCCTCACGCAATTGAGGCAGCGAGCCTGGGGAGAAGTGCACTCCGACTTAGTGACCCTCGTCCCCACACATGGGACAGAGAGAGACAGTACTGGAGCATCTGAGGACACCATGCCCAAACTTCCAGGACTTATTACAGAGCCGAGGAGATGGAATGTACTGCTGAACGGAGCATCTGGCACCAGCAAGAATGATCGAGGGCGGAAGGGTCGTACCATCAAAGGTAATTTTCACAACCCGAAATGGCTGACAGCGACGACCACGAGGGGGACAGGTAAACGTGTCCATCTGGAGGACAGAATGGCCCTGGGCTTCGAGGATATGCTTAATATCTTCGTGGCAGTCCTTAAGATTCCTTACACCGGTTGCAACATAGTTTGGGAGGAGAACAGTGCCAACACTGGCATTTAACCGAGCGTTCTTGGAGACCTGAACAGGGGTCTCGGCAATGCAGGATAAGGCGGCCAAGTGGGTAGCGGCATCCTGAGAAGCAGTAATGACACGTGTACCGAGACGGGTGGGGTTGAAGGTAACAGAGGCATCTACTGAATCAACAAGGTGCCTATGGAGGGAAAATTGTCAGGAGGAGTAGAATCTAAATGATGGAGGTCAAAGTACTTAGTCCACGTAGCAGAGCCAAACAATTCATGGTACGAATGAGCATGGGAAGGGAGCGTATGAGAACTGCCGTGGCGGGGACGACGGTGAGAACCTCTAGATAGAGAGGGGGTCATAAGGTGCAGTAGTTACAATGAGAAAGGAGCCGTGCAAGGGGACGAGGCGGTCACCACAGAGGGCTTGGGGCTCAACCCTACTACAGAGGAGGGAGGGGAACGGGGAGTAGTAGTCCAGTATGGGCCTCCCAGGGAAACCAGGGAGGTCGAGCGCGGGCCAGCGCAGGAAGGGTGCGTCGTCCCCAGCGGTGCTCCCTCATTTCAACATGAAAGTTCTACTACATCGTCCATTCTTCTACACTGGTGCCAAGACCTCATTCCCCCTATTGCCCCAGCCTGAACATCCAACCATCCACTCAGGGCGGCACCTCATGGGTGACCCCTCCAGCGGGCAGTCCGTGTTGGAAATTTCCAACAGTTATTCACATCCCTAATACAACAGGATGTATTTCCTGTATTAGGCTTCATACACATTTCATACTCATTTACTAATCCTTAGTACAATGGATGTATTTCCTGTACTAAGCGTAATAATTAACTAACACTACTAATACGTAGTTTAGTATAATAGAATTTACTGTATTAGGTTGTGGAACATCATGTAATTTCTCCTAGAATTGTGAAGTGTTGCGTCAGACACTCAGAGAATAAAACTTCCACAGGCCTGTAGATCTACCACAAATGCAACCATTTACTTTCCTTTATTAGGAATAATTATTTAGTAATAGGTTTACTCTTGTATACAACAATTTACTGGAATTCCTTTACCCAGCTTGATTGCTGTTCCAGTAAATAATATCATAATCTAAAATTATTTCCACCACCAAGCAAGTATTGTTTTATTTGTGTAGTCTGTGCAATTAATTAACTGACTTGCACTGTGAGAATTAAACATCACCACATAAAGTATTTGAACAAAACATCAATAATATTTATAAACGCCACCTTCCCTATTTAGTTTAAATAAATAAATATAATTTATGTTCGAGCCCCTACTGGGAGCTAATACGCATGTACAAGTTTCGAGAGGGAAGGAGAGAGGACTCTCCCCATATTAGATCAACAAGCGGCACGGTGCTCCGAAGCGGTCCCAACAAATCTTACCATCCAGAAGGCATCCTTACATCCCTGGTCGCTAGATTGAGGACGCAGCTTACCAGAATCACGGACACCAGTTCGGCAGGCATTTTTACCTTTTAGTTTAATTATTGAGCTCATAAAATTAACTAATATAGGTAGCCATGTCGTTAAGCCGCGGGTGTAATAACAATCCCACCATGGTGCAACACCCCTGAAGAAGCGTGTGGTCGCCATACTCTCACGTGTTTCAAGTAGTGCTATCTCAAACTGATTCCAGACTGACGTACAGTGGACTACATCTACGTCCCTCTGTCACAGCTGAGATTTAATCAGTTTTTCATTGTAGATAGTTCTTTATCACTCAGAGTTCATATTTTATGGTCCTACGAACCATATATTCCCTTTTATGCATTATTAATCTTTACATTGCAATAGTATTTCTTGCATTACATATTTTTCTCATTATCTATGTGTGTGCATATTATCTTTATTATTATTATTATTATTGCATAATATATGTTACACATAGACTAATCTTATAGAATACCTCCCAAAATGCGTCATGGGAGGCTGGCTCTAGAATTATATATTTTACAGTCATTGCTTCATAGAATTTATTCATATATAATCATAGATCCATAAGCCACTGATTTTCTCATTTCATCACTCATTCTGGTCCTTCGAGCTATCTTAGAATTAATCATTATTTTGCATTCTTAAAATTATTAATTTTATTAGTATTATACTGGAGCCAGATTTCCCCACAGTCCGATTGCTCATAAGGCCCCAACGTGGTGCCCTTCTGCACGTACACCACCCAAAGAGGGGCAGGAGAGGGGGCAAAGGCAACCCTCACCGATCCCAGGGAGGTGTACGTGAGCCCCTCACTACGACTAGGTGACACCACGGAGGGGTAGAGTAGCTTAAGCTATTCCCCCCCCCCCCCCCCCGTCCTCTACTTGGTTCCTCAAGGAGAACACAATTTCAGTGAGTAAAAATCAAATCACAATTCAAGAATCCCTTTAGCATTGCAGGTTAATGTAGTAACCACAGCATGTATAATTATTCTTGGCACAAAATGCTTGTATCTCCTAGGCTAGTGAAGGTGACTTCCGCCCTTCCCTTTCCTATACTGGCCAGAGCTCGGCTGTGGTATTCTTTGGCACAAATCCAGACTCTTGAATTTAATACAGTATGGATACCGAACTGACTTCTCACACAAGCTCGGGGGTTGGAGACTATGCCTCAGTTGGCCGATGGAAGATTGAGCTCGTGGGGCCCCATCTCCGTTGCCTAAAATAGGCTTCTTTGTTGACTCTCCCGACTGACCATCTCTGCTCCCACTTACGTGGCACGGTCGATCCTAAAGCCCCCAGTGATGACCACCTCGTCGCCTGGCGTGGTTCCATCCTTCGTTAACAGTGGCACCTTTTAAACTTTACACTAGAAGAGCTCAGAGCCGCACTCACTCAAAATTCCTCTACACACTTTTACCTAACAGGATTTCTTTGGTCCGGCCAAGCGGACTAAGTATTTTAAATCCTCGTTGATTGTACACTTCATGATTTACGTGCCCATAAACTCCAGGTACATTCAGTTCATACCTATGTCACTTTCAATCCCCATTGACACAAGTAAAGTTACAGCGCCTCTTCTCAGGAGGCAGCAAACCACCTGGTAGTTTTTGCATTGAGATCCCAGTTCGGGTCTCTAAAGTGCCCGGTTAAATGACATTGCCAAAGTCATTTGGCAATGGTCTTTGGATATGGTCTCTTAAGATGCACTAGCAAAGTGCCCCTTGTGTAGAGTCAGGTTGTTCTAAGACGCTCTTTTCTCCAGCCTTGCTGCATTAATTGGCGCCAAACGATGCCCACCCTGCTTTCTCCCGCTCGTGCATATGCTGGCTTCCTCAAATTGTAATCTAGATTTATAACGTTGTGATCGGATTTTCCACAGACATGACTAAGTTCGACACATTATCATTATGTACCAATTGTTTACACCAAATATCCTGTCTCATCACTATTCAATAGAAGGAATGAATTAATTCCTTGTGGACGTACTTGTTGTTTGGGGAGGTCATACGGTGTAACGATGGACAGTGCACAGTAAAATTATACAGAGATCTCATAATATAAATAATACTAAGGCACTTAACCTGCTGGTTGTCCACCGAAGCAATCCTTAGATTGCTACTGGAGCAATTGCACGCTCCTAACCCGATTAACTGCAAGGGCCTATCATAGAATTGAATGAAATTCGACTCTCCCTGGACGCACGTTGTACTTTGATGGCATTGCTTGCAATGCCTCGTGAGCAATGGTGTCTCTTCGCCAGCATCTCCCCCAACCCTCCCTCGCATTCACAATAGAATGTAGTAATCACGGAGAATTCTTTTCCGTGTAATTACTGACATAATGCGTTAATGAGAACAGGGTTGCAATTGTAGGGATGTAAATAATACCATATTCTCGTTAAATGGTGTTAATCGAGAAATGGAGAGAATTCCTATTTCCTCCATAGCGTTCGTGTGTAACAGATAAAACTATTATTTAGTGATAATCTTAGTTAATAACACTTGGTTGTTGGATCATTAGGAGTCATATTATCCGTAGTTAATTATTGCACGAAATACTGATAAAATTAGAGAACCATATTCAATTCTCTAACATATTGGTAATAAATATGTTTAGATAGACATTATCTGATGCAATCCTGCCTCTTGATGTCGTGAGAATGTTAGCAATAAATGCTCAGATAAAGAAATATTGATTTATGTTAGCACCCCAGTTAGTAGAGTTAATAGTTACTGCGCTTAGCATACAATAGTGATGTATTATGATACAATAGTAATGTATCAGTGTTGGAAATTTCCAACAATACTACTTTCCTGAGCTTTGCTTAGAATATTTGTAAATAAGTTATATTTTGAATCCAAATCATAATTCCACTCATATACATGTCCAACCCTCGCTTGAAACAATCGAGGTATCACACCTCCACCACGTTACGCGATAATTGGTTCCACAAATCATCAACCCTGTTCATCAGGGTTAGTATTTCCCTGTAAATCAGTACTTACCCAAGTCTTTCCTAAATCTAAATTTATCCAATTTATACCCATTGTTTCGTATTCTGTCTTGTGTTGATACTTTTAATACTCTATTAATATCCCCTTTGTTATGGCCATTCATCCACTTGTAAACCTCTATCATGTCACCCATAATGCTTCGTCTTTCCATTGAATGCAATTTAAGCTTTGATAATCTCTCTTCATATGACAGGTTTCAATTTTGGGAATTAACTTTGTCATCCTACGCTGGACACGTTTAAGTGAATTTATATCCCTTCTACTGTACGGCGATCAAAACTGAACTGCATAATCTAAATGGGGCCTAACCAGAGCAAGATATAGCTGAAGAGCAACACCAGGTGTCTTGTTACAAACGCTTTGATTAATAAATCCCAATGTCCTATTTGCCTTATTACGAACATTCATGCATTGATCCTTTGGTTTTAAATTTTAACTAAACGTAACCAAAACGTATCTGACGTATCTTATAACTCTTCCGCGTTTATTTCCCTACCGATTTTTGTATCATCGGCAAATTTGCAAATGTTGCTACTCAAACCTGAATCTAAATCATTTATATATATTGTAAACAACAGAGGTCCCAGTACAAACCCTTGAGGCACTCCACTCACAACATTTTCCCACTCTGACTTAACCCCATTTTTACTAACTCTGTTTCCTTTAGTAGAGCCATGCCCTAATCCAACTTAATATAGCACCCCTAATACCACGAGTCTCTATCTTTTTAATCAGTCTTTCATGTGGCACTGTATCCAAAGCATTGCTAAAGTCAAGGTACACAACATCACAGTCCTTACCACTATCAATGTACCTTCTTGTATATAAATAAATCTATATAAATAAAAATGGAAATGTTCGTTTGTTTAAAATCGCTAATCTCAAAGTTCTTCACCGATTGCTTTGAAATTTTCACACAATGTTCCATTCGCACCCGAGCAGGTTTTTATATACATATTATATTGATGTCACGTCTGTGATGGAAAAAAAACATGTTTTTTTGAAAAGCATATATTTATCATATGTTTTTCATGTGAGAGAAATCTTCGAAACCTCTTTACCGCTTGCTTTGAAATTTTGACACGACGTTGCATTCGAATAGGCGCGTGTTTCAATAAACTCACTATACACATGCCTTACCTGTGACTGGAGAAAACATGCTTTTTTGAAAAACATTGCCATCTCTTGGATGTAAGAGCAACACATGCTGTAATCTCCCAAAGTTCTTCACCGATTGCTTTGAAACTGAACGTTCCATTCAAATATGTGCGTCTTTTTATATACCTACTATATAGATGCCACCTTTGTGACAGGTAAAAACATGCGTTTTTTTAAAAACAGCGCCATCTGTTGCACAAAATAGCAACATACACGCAATACTAAATATGTTACTATTTCCATTTGAATGTTTCCGATTGCATTGATAAATTTTATTTTCATAGATTTCGATTTATTTTATTTTTTATTGAATTATTTTATGTGATAATGTGTTGGAATTGAGCTGTGTTGTTTACCGTACCGTTCATTTCGTAAGTAAAAGTATAGATGCCACACCTGTTACAGGTAAAACTATGCTTTTCTTGAAATGTGTTGCATGTATTGCGTACACATGCTATTCTAAGTATGATACAATTCCATTTCAATGTTTCTGATTGCATTGATAAATTGAATTTTCATAGAGTTTGATTTATTTTCATTTTTATTTAATTATATTGTGTGAATTACATTGTGATTGATCTGTGTTGTTTACCATACCGTTCATTTCGCGTGTATAGTTTAATTTTTTTCATATTTTCATTTAATTTTTTAACTGTTTTTTCTTATATTTTAGTGATGGGAACATCAGATCACTTGGTGTTCCTAATTTTCTGATGGGAACATCAGACCATTTGGGAAGGTATCGGACGAGGGAGAGGGGAATGGTGGGGAGGACGAGGGGACGGAAGTGAGAGATGGTGGGGAGGACGAGGGGAAAAGGGAGTGGGGTAATGGTGGGGAAGGAGGAGGGGACGGGGGAGTTTGGGTTGATGGGGACGAGGGGATGGGGGAATGGAGAATGGTGGGGAGGACAAAGGGACAGAGGAGTGGGGCATGGTGGGAAGGAAGAAGAGATAGTGGAGTGGGGAATGGTGGGGAGGACGAGGGGATGGTGGAGTGGGGAATGGTTGGGAGGCCGAGGAAACGGGTGAGGGGTGATTGGTGGGGAGGGCTGGGGACATGGAAGGTTGCTGTGGCCGGGTACAGCTAGTCTATATAAATAAAAATGGAAATGTTCATTTGTTCATAATCGCTAATCTACGAAAGTAATTCATCGATTGCATTGAAATTTTCACACAACGTTCCATTTGCATCAAACAGGTTTTTATATACATACTATATAGATGTCACGTTTGTCTGTGACGGTAAAAAAAAAAAAAAACTTTTTCTGAAAAACTGTGTTTTTCATGTGAGGGAAATCTTCGAAACCTCTTTGCCGATTGCTTTGAAATTTTGACACAACGTTGCACTCGAATAAGCGTGTCTTTTTATATACCAACCATATACATGTCTCACCTGTGACAGAAAAAAACGTTTTTTTTTTTTTTAAACTGCGCCATCTGTTGGACATAAGATCAACACACGCTGTAATCTCCAAAAGTTCTTCACCGATTGCCTTGAAATTTTGACATAACGTTGCATTCGAATAGGCGCGTCTTTTTATATACCTACTATATAGATGCCACCTCTGTGGCAGGTAAAAACATGCGTTTTTGAAAAACAGCGCCATCTGTTGCACACAATACCAACACACACTATACTAAATATGTTACGATTCCATTTCAATGTTTCCGATTTCATTGATAAATTGAGTTTTCATAAATTTCGATTTATTTTAACTTTGATTTAATTATTTTGTGTGGCATTGCATTGGAATTGAGCTGTGTTGTTTACCATACTGTTCATTTCGTGAGTACATTATATAGTTTTTTTTTTATTTTAAATTTCGTTTTTTAAACTGTTTTTCTTATATTTCAGTGATGGGAACATCTGGGGCCAGATTCAGGAAGCTGTTACGCAAGTACTTACGAACGTGTACATCGTTCCTCAATCTTTGATGGCATTGGTTGCATTTATTAAACAGTTTACAAGCATGAAAACTTGCCAATCAACTGTTGTTATTGTTATAAACAGCCTCGTGGTGCTTCGAAGCCCATTAACTGTTTAATAATTGTAAACAAAGCTGCCAAAGATTGAGAAAAGATGAACAGGTTTGTAAGTGTTTGTGCAACTTCTTCGTGAATCTAGCCCCAGATCATTTGGTGTTCCCAATTTTCTGGTGGGAACTGTTACGAACCGTACTTTATTGCTCGTGACACGTAACAGCGACAAAATATTTTAGTCTAGGGACATTTAACGATGCTGTAATCTCAAGGTGTGTCATCAGTATAAACCCATGGTTCGTACATTCAAGAATTAGAATTAATCACCGCCAAGGAATAATTAATTACACATTTAAACTATAACTTGTATATTACAATAATATTTCAGTTAATTGTCAGTATTATATATATCAATCAACAGATGGGCACTATCACATGTAAATCAAAATAAAATTGTCTCCACAGCCTAATATACTACAGCAAAACAAAATATATATATAACAGCCACTTAACTCCTAGATGTTGGTCCTCCGTGAGTCTACCAGTTACTGACTAAATTTCTCACGGCGGGAGCCGCTCTCGCATCCTCACAACATATCGAATGACAATTTTTATTAATATTAAGTTTTCTTAAATGGAGCCATATGTCGGAAAATCCGACACCATTTAATAATCATACAGATAATAGCTGTATTACCAACAAGTTACCCATAGAAAACGTAACTTGTAGTGGAATTACCGTCTATAGAAAACGGGATATCATCACCACATACTATTATAATTCACCAGCTATTCTGCTGGGAATTATTCTTAAATACATTAGTCTTTGGACTTTACCATCATAAAAACATCTTATATAAATTAACTTAATTATCAATATTAAAGTAGAGTAAATGTGACCCTTCTATCACGTTCTGAAATCTGGACAATGTAAGCCAGGCGTCAGAGTGGAGGAGGAGGGCAGCCATTGTTGTGTCACCTCCGAGACGTGTGGAGCAAATTCGGCTCCTATCATTCTGGACAATGTCGGCCAGTAACGTCAATAATATGGAGTGTGAAACAGCCATTGTATATTGAGACCAGAGGCTCACACGGGAGCAAATTCGGCTCCTGTTAATTTACTTGGACGTAGTGTTATGGAAACCAAAGGTACCATCTCCAACACGATGTCTACAATTCAAGTTAAGTCTATCCGAAACCATTATCTATCATTTATGGCCATTAATGTCAGGATATAGGGTGACCCGGTTAGATCGCGAAATCGCCTCATACTAAAGGTAATTAAGCCAGGTCTTCAATGTTCTGTATAGTGTTTTCTCTGATATAGCTTGTCATATATAGGATTCTGGCTTCACAGCTAGCGCACTTTTGACAGGTCAAGACGAGGAAGGAAGATTTGTGCACCAGTTACTGGGTGATATGGAAGCTACCTCAAAGAGGATAATTTGGTGTCTACACCCTAGTTATACCTGGTGGACTAACCTGCTGTACTATAAGATAAGGAACCTCATCAATGTATGTAGCTATTACTGTAGTTTGATTGGCTGCATATATATAAACTAATAAACCCCCCCTAATGTGTAGAGGATCGATTTGTGAGATTATGAGATTATTGCAGAAATACAGTCCACTTATCATTATACAAATTGCTATCGAAGTATATAAATTAACGTAAATATAAATTCATATAAATTAAATAAATATAAATCTCACAGGTCGGTTCCCACATTATTTGGTCCTTCGAAACCGAATTATTTGGACCTTCGGAACCGGAATATTCGGTCCTATGAACCCACATTTGGTCATCTTAGTACCGGATGAACCAGTTAACCAGTGGATTCATTAAATATACTAGTGCAGTGTTATTTAAACAAAGCCAGCAGTCAAGACGGCAGCGTAGCCTCGAGGGAGCTCAGGAGCCTCCCTCAGCCCAGTTCAGCTTCGTCAGCGGTTTCATGCACACCCACAGATATTTGGTGGCGTGTTATTTCGTGAAATGACAGCGCTAATATAGAATCCAGCCAAATTAGTGACTGTGTCTTCGCGAGATTGTTCACGGATTTCGTGGTGTTACATTTCGCGAGAGATTATCTACGAATTTTGTGGACTTTATTTCGCGAGGTCACTAATAATATTTAATACTTCTAGATAATATTAGAAGTTTCATAGAGGCTAATTAAGAGGCTATTATCAATAATTGTGTATATTATTTCTCCAAAATAGAGAATTATTTAATATATATTGCACTAGTGATCACAGTATAATATTTACTAATTGCCAACCCACAACAGGGTAGGATATTACCATTGACTAGTTGAACTATTATTGTTCATCCTAGTCCAATTATTACCATAGTCAGTTGTACTATATTCAACAACCTAACACCATTAATGAATGGTGCAGACCCTATTTTGGGTGTAATTTTTATCAACTCGAGTTGAGTTGTATATATAATAATTTACTTATGATCATTACACCTTTGAGTGATTAATTAGTGTCAATTCCATCCTAGGGTGATATAGAAGAGCTAACCTAAAGGTACTTCCAGTGACACTGGTTTATCACTCAAATCATTAGTGTGTATGATTGTATATATATAATGTGTATTAATTTTAAGTGCTAACCTCTAGTAGAGGTAGGATTATTGCCTAGTGAGTTCAGAATTTACCCTAGGCTACCATTAGTGTTTGTTCAGTATTATGAGCAGCCCAAGTACAAGTCCCACAAGGCTTCACCAACGAGCCAGTATGGATAATGCAGGGAGAATGAAAAGAACCCTTGCAGGTCTTAAAGGCCACTTAACAAGACAGATCAAGAAATGTGAAGATTTGTCACAACAATCTCAAGTTGATTATGCTGACCTGGAAAGCTATTATCAAGCGGCTGCAGGTAAATTTGAGCAAATCAAATGCCAAATAGCAACATATGTGGCTGAACTTGCCAACACCAATTTATCAGAAACAGAAATAGACGACATTATGGTTGATCTAGCGAATTATGAAGATCACACTCAGGCCACGTTACAGCCTTATGTCAAATTAATTGCCCAGAACAAGGCAACAGCAACAGCAACAGTTGCATCTAATACGAGTCAAGCAGAAGCTCGACTCCCTCCAATTAATTTACCCACTTTCTCAGGAAAAGATGAGGAAGATTGGGACGAATTTTGGAACAAATTCGTTGACCTTGTAGACTCAAAACAATCTTTACCAAAGAGTAGTAAATTCTCTTATTTGCAAGGCCAATTATCAGGTGAGGCTAAAACAGTAGTATCCCATCTGAGATTAACTAATGATGGCTATGATCTGGCAGTAAAACTCCTCAAGGATAATTATGCTGATCCAGAAGTAAGAACATCACATTTAGTTCATGAGCTGTTGCATTTACCCCCACCGGAGGCTTCAGCTGATTCACTCCAAGTCTTCAAGCTGGAGGTAGAATCATTGATCAATGCCCTCAGCCTGACAGCAGATACAAACGGGGCTGAGTGGGTCTTGAAAATAATTGTCCAGGAGAAAATACCTAGGGACATATTGAGACAAATGAGTGCTCATTACAATAAAAGCATCTTATCCATGAATGAAATATCTGAAGGTTTAAAGTCAGTAGTTCATCAATTACGAACACATGACAAATTAAAACCACCAAGTAAACCCTCAGAAACCAATAATAGTAAACCACAGAGTACCAAAGGTACTCCAAATCAATCTAGACAATATAATTCAACACCAAAGTGGAACAGTGGCAGTGTGGGCGTATATGCAGTGGGACCCTCCAAGCCTATAGTTACTGTGTCACCCAAGAACGTGACACCAAAGGGTACTGGAAACTATGGAACATGTTTGTTCTGCAATGAGAAACATTCAATGTACCACTGTCCTAATTATCCTGATAGTGACGCCCGTGTTGAGCGACTCAAAGATTTGCAACATTGCACGAGGTGCCTCAGGAAACATAACATCAAGGACTGTGATACCCAATTACACACCTGTAATAGGTGTAACAAAGGTCAGCACCATGCAGCATTGTGCAGAGACACCAAAACAACGTCTCCAAACCCCAAGGTGGAAGATAGCATTCCCACCACAGTACAGTACTGCAAGGTGCAACAAACAAAGAGTGTCCAATCGGCAAAGTCTAAAGGTAATACGACTTTGCCTACTGCCCAAATTACCATCCTGAATAAGAGGGCCAAGGTCCATACCCGTGGGTTGTTTGACCAAGGATCCCAGAGAACATATATCACTAAAAAGCTGGCAGATGAACTACAATTAAGGCCTGTAGCCCAGATGTCATTCAACATCTCAGGGTTTGTAACAGATGCAGGACCTCAAGTCTACCAGGTGGTACAACCATCAGTACGTTTAGGCAGGTACATCTGTCGAGTACAAGCCATTGTGGTGGACAAAATACCAGTAGACCTACAAGTTCAAGGTCTGAGAGCAACAGCCAAATTCCTGAGAAATAGAGGAATAAAATTGGCAGATAATATTAAGTCTGATCACCTCACTGACTTCGGTCTCCTTGTAGGGACAGACTATTGTCATCGATTCATCGGTAGCCCTACTAAATATCAGGGTATAACCATGTTAAAGTCTGCAGGAGGTAAATTACTCTCAGGTCCAGTATCAAGCCTGAGGAGACCTATGCCTGCAGATAAACAATACCAATAGAAATCTAAATTTGTCAGCTGATTATATTTCTCCAGTAGCATTATACTAAGGAGATTACAGCTGACTATACCAACAGAAGTTGATGTTAGTATCATCATTTAAAGCTGAAGATGAGTTCATGAGGCCTCAGTGGCAAATCAGTGAACAGTAGCCTAAAACAGCTACAAGTCACTGCGACCAATGTCACTGAACCCACTGCAGTCTCAGAACCATACTTTACTTTAATGATGAGCTATTCAATCTTCTGAATCAATTAACTAAATTAAACCCCAATAAATCTGATGACTGATTTGATACATTTATTATTTAATCAAGATGTATTCCATGGGCCTCAGTGTTTATATATCAGTGACTAGTTACCTGAAGAAACTTCAAGTTATATCTAATGTCACTGATCTCACTGCAGTCCCTGAATCATACTTGACTGTAGTACTTGATCACATCCAGTCTTCTGGGTTAAATAATATGTAATAAGGCTTGAATATTAGCCTTTCAAGAGTTGACAGGGAAATGAAATCGCATTAGACTTCTAACCCCTGCAACTCTAGTACGGGACATCCGTCCTGTACGAACAGACACACAAATGTGTGATTACTAACTACTAACATCAAATTAATGTAATAATTCGAAGGAGGAGTATCGGTGTTCGTCTGTTCTAAACAGGACTTCGACCCGTGAGCAGCCCCCTGGGGAATTATGTCGGAAAATCCGACACCATTTAATAATCATACAGATAATAGCTGTATTACCCATAGAAAACGTAACTTGTAGTGGAATTACCGTCTATAGAAAACGGGATATCATCACCACATACTATTATAATTCACCAGCTATTCTGCTGGGAATTATTCTTAAATACATTAGTCTTTGGACTTTACCATCATAAAAACATCTTATATAAATTAACTTAATTATCAATATTAAAGTAGAGTAAATGTGACCCTTCTATCACGTTCTGAAATCTGGACAATGTAAGCCAGGCGTCAGAGTGGAGGAGGAGGGCAGCCATTGTTGTGTCACCTCCGAGACGTGTGGAGCAAATTCGGCTCCTATCATTCTGGACAATGTCGGCCAGTAACGTCAATAATATGGAGTGTGAAACAGCCATTGTATATTGAGACCAGAGGCTCACACGGGAGCAAATTCGGCTCCTGTTAATTTACTTGGACGTAGTGTTATGGAAACCAAAGGTACCATCTCCAACACGATGTCTACAATTCAAGTTAAGTCTATCCGAAACCATTATCTATCATTTATGGCCATTAATGTCAGGATATAGGGTGACCCGGTTAGATCGCGAAATCGCCTCATACTAAAGGTAATTAAGCCAGGTCTTCAATGTTCTGTATAGTGTTTTCTCTGATATAGCTTGTCATATATAGGATTCTGGCTTCACAGCTAGCGCACTTTTGACAGGTCAAGACGAGGAAGGAAGATTTGTGCACCAGTTACTGGGTGATATGGAAGCTACCTCAAAGAGGATAATTTGGTGTCTACACCCTAGTTATACCTGGTGGACTAACCTGCTGTACTATAAGATAAGGAACCTCATCAATGTATGTAGCTATTACTGTAGTTTGATTGGCTGCATATATATAAACTAATAAACCCCCCCTAATGTGTAGAGGATCGATTTGTGAGATTATGAGATTATTGCAGAAATACAGTCCACTTATCATTATACAAATTGCTATCGAAGTATATAAATTAACGTAAATATAAATTCATATAAATTAAATAAATATAAATCTCACAGGTCGGTTCCCACACCATATAATGGGAATAAGGTAATCATTAATTAACTAAATTAAAGAATGATCAGATTTACATGCATAAACAGAGGTAATGTGGTTATTAATAATACATTATATATTTATAAAAATAAAGAGGAAATTGCTGGTAACTTGCCAACATAGCAGGAAGGTAATGTGTCTCACGGTGTTGGCAACTAGATGATCATTACAAAATATAACTTTCTCACGGTAAGGCTGACTAGCTGATCATAAAAAAATATAACGGTTTCTCACGGTATGGTCAACTAGATGATCATTACCAAAAATATAACATATAAGCACATACAAGTAATGATATAATATATAAACACATACAAGTAATGATATAATATATAAGCACATACAAGTAATGATATATAAGCACATACAAGTAATGATATAATATATAAGCACATACAAGTAATGATGCATGGAACAAGTAAATTATTTAATATTTATATACGTATCCAATAGGGGTATGTAACAGGAACATCAGATCATTTGATCATCAAACGAGGGAGTGGGGAATGGTGGGAAGGACGAGGGGATGGGAGTGGGGGATGGTGGGGAGAGGACAGGGGAAGGGGTAATGGTGGCGGAGGACGAGGGGACAGGGGAGTTGGGGACAGTAGGGAGGACGAGGGGATGGGGGAGGGGGGAATGATAGGGAGGACGAGGGGGACGGGGGAGTATTAGATAATGGGGGAGGACGAGGGGATGGTGGAGTGGGGAATGGTTAGAAGGACGAGGGAATGCTGGAGTAGAGGATGAAGGGGGAGGAAAAAGGGACGACGGAGTGAGGAATGGTTGGGAAGATGAGAGGACGGGGGAGGGGGGAGGGGTATTTTTGAGAATACTGGGAGACAGGGAAAGGTTGCTGTGGCCGGGTAAAGCTAGTAAATAAATAAATAATCATAAGTAAGGTCAGTGTCATCAATGGATTGTTTGAACATGTTCCAATTTGCTTGATGAAAAGAGAAGTGGGGAGTGGTAGGGATGATAATGGGATTGTTGGAGAGTTTGAGGATTAAGGGGATGTGATCAGAGCCTGAAAATGGATCTGGTGAAATAAAGTGTTGAAGGTTGTTCCCAGGTCTGTTAGAGAGCATGAGATCAGGTCTGCCAGAACCCGTGGGGGAGAAAGAAGTGGGGAAGTCTGACCAACAACAAAGTCGTTTCTAACTGTATAGACGATGAAGCTGTTGTCCATGTTGATTTATGTTATTGTGATGGAATGTGCGATGTTGTGCACTGAGGTCTGCAAGCAGAAAGATATGCAAGTGTGTGTGTTGTGATTAAAGAGAGGGATGATGCCTTGTATGGGGAATGTCCGAGTTTGGACGAATGTATGTGATGCAGATGATAAGTGGGCCCATATGTGTGTATTTGAGAGCAAGAAAATGT